>NC_091997.1:82807392-83044179 GCF_044704955.1 Pristiophorus japonicus
TGGTTTGTACGCAGTATTAAAACAGAGGTCACAGTATTGTTAGGCAAGCAGTGAAATGGATTGGAAGTTAGCTAAACAGTAAAAGCAGAGTGGTTATTGATGGGAAGGGTTCAGATGTTGTACAGTGGAGTTCCCAAGAGCTCTGTGGTGACTCCTCTCCTGTTCATTATTTTAACCAATGATTTTAAATTAGGGCACAAATAGTACTAGTACATTTTCAGATGACATCTGTATCTGTTTAATAGTTGTACATGAAAAAGTGTGATGGGCTGGCAATAGGAGCTTGGTAGACTGCAGTCCGTCTGGCCCGTCCCACAAACTAATACCTTTCATTTATTCTTCAACAGCACCTCCCAAACCCGCAACCTCGAGTACCCAAGACACGGGTAACAGGCGTATGGAACACCACCACCTCCATGTTCCCCTCCAAGTCACACACCATCCTGACTTGGAAATATATCGGCCCTTCCTTTACTGTCACTGGATCAAAATCCTGGAAATCCCTCCCTAACAGCACTGTGGGAGTACCTTCACCACACGGACTGCAGCGGTTCAAGGCGGTGGCTCACCACCACCTTCTCAAGGGCAATTAGGAATGGGCAATAAATGCCGGCCTTGCCGTGAATGATGATTCCTACATTACATGAAGTGACTACACTTCAAAAGTACTTCATTGGCTGTAAAGCACTTTGAGACGTCCGGTGGTTGTGAAAGGTGCTATATAAATGCAAATCTTTATTTTCTTTTAAACACGCTTAGGGAGGGTGGATAAGATGTGGGTTATAGAAACAAATTTACAGCACAGAAGGAGGCCATTTCAGCCCATCGTGTCCGCGCTGGCCGACAAAGAGCCGCGCGGCCCTCAGTCAGCAGCCCTGAAGGTTACATATAAACCCATGAACAATGGCGGAAATGCAAAGAGCATCCAGCCCAACCAGTCCGCCTCACACAACTGCAACACCCCTTATACTGAAACATTCTACACTCCACCCCAACCGGAGCCATGTGATCTTCTGGGAGAGGCAAAAACCAGATTAAAAACCCAGGCCAGTTGGGGAAACAAATCTGGGAAAATTCCTCTCCGACCCATCCAGGAGATTGAAACTAGTCCAGGAGATCACCCTGCTGCATTCTATTCCCTGCAGTACTTACCATTGTATTCTATATATAAATACATAGGGAGTCAGGTCTGATGGTAGGAAGTATTTCCTTTCTCATGGTCATCACCCTCTGGAACAGGATACAGATAGATTGGTCTGTTGAGGTCCTTTAAAAAGACATTCCTAAGGGGAGGATGTCACTGAAGTATACTGAGGGCCGGGTTGAGGGGGTGTACAGCAGAAAAGTAAGCATTCGGTATATGTTCCTATTAATGTATTATGGATAGCCACGATCTCCTGGACGTGCTTGATTAACTTAGAGAGTTGCGGAGCAATTTCACAGACTTATTCTTAAAATTAGCCAGATTGGCATTTTTACATCTTACTCAGGAGTGAGCCAGATGGACCCGAAAGTTACATTATTCAATAGTGAGGAAGGACACTGATGAATCTAACCACCTTTTTAACACCCTTCTGTTTGACATTTTCTATTCTGAAGAAAGGATATTAGGACCTCGTGGAAATGGCAAGGGGCTTTTAACAAACGTAATCAAAAGCATCTGGATCATTTGACTTAGTCTTAAAGTAATCTCTGCCCAAGGTTCCTTAGGATTTTCAAACAGTCCTCAGGTACAACCTCACAAGGATTTTATATCCCAGCTTCTCTCGAGTACTATGACATTGGCAAGCAACCATTCACTTTTCCCATAACTGTTCTTAATGGCTCTATTAAACATCACTGAAGCCATGTTTCTTTCGATGATTTAGTTGCTCTTCAGGTGCATCTCAATCACAATGAGACATTAGTACACAACCCTGCTCCGCCAGACAAGGAGTCTTGAGACACTTTTTTTAGGCAGGAAACCCTTCAGAGGAGAACAACCTCCAACATATTCACTGGGGAGGTTTACTTCAAATTAAAAGACATGCATTTATATAGCGCCCTTCACAACCACCGGACGACTCAAAGCGCTTTACAGCCAATGAAGTACTTTTGGAGTGTATTCACTGTTGTAATGTGGGAAACGCGGCAGCCAATTTGCGCACAGCAGGCTCCCACAAACAGCAATGTGATAATGATCAGAGAATCTATTTTTTTTGTTCTGCTGATTGAGGGATAAATATTGGCCAGGACACCTGGGATAACTCCCCTGCTCTTCGAAATAGTGCCGTGGGATCTTTTGCGTCCACCTGAGAGAGCAGACGGGGCCTCGGTTTAACGTCTCATCCGAAAGACAGCACCTCCGACAGTGCAGCGCTCCCTCAGCACTGCACTGGAGTCAGCCTAGATTTATGTGCTCGAGTCCCTGGAGTGGGACTTGAACCCACAACCTTCTGACTCAGAGGCGAGTGTGCTACCCACTGAGCCACAGCTGACACCAGTCTCTGTCTCAATTGGTCTCAGTTAGGGAACCAATCGATTAATATGAGTCCTTCATTACAGCGACATCCCAGAATGGAGGACGCAGTCTGGAGCTGAAGGCAAATTTCCCTCCCCCGATGTGGGGCTGTGAATGAGTATTTTAATATGAGCATTTTTTTTTATATTTCCATATATAGGAAATTTGAAAAAAGTTGTTCGCCCTCCTTTGAGGTGCTGCTGGTCTTCCTCACCCCCACAGGAGACCCGGACCTAGAGAGATGGGTCGTCAATAGCACTGTGGGAATGCTGGTAAATCTCTTCACACGTTCAGCTTGGTGCACCTGCAAAGGCCCCTCCTGAGGATTCACCTTTGTTGCAGGTATTTAATGTGGGTTTGACCCAGTTCTCCTCCTTAGCGAGGGGGTGCTTGATCTGGGCTGTTTATTGAGACGATAGTCAGATTCGCATTCCTACGACCACAATGGAGAAATGATAAGGGAGAAGCTGCAAATTCTGGGCTTTGGCAGAGTTACAGAATAAATTACTTGAATGCTTCTTCAGCAAAAGGGTTACCTGGCGAACAAGTGGCTGTTTTGTTCAGCGTGACAAAAGGCATCATCAAAAGGGCATAACAATTCTTGTCTGGAGTTCTGATTACACCACAACTGACGTATTGTTTGCAGTTCTTGGCACCGCTCCTTAGGAAGGATATTTTAGTCTTGGAAAGGGCTGCAGTGCAGATTCACCAGAATATCATCATCATCCATCATAGGCTGTCCCTCGGAATCGAGGAAGACTTGCTTCCATTCTTGGAATGAGTCCTTGGGTGGCTGAACAGTCCAATACGAGAGCCACAGTCCCCGTCACAGGTGGGACAGACAGTGGTTGAAGGAAAGGGTGGGTGGGACAGGTTTGCCGCACGCTCCTTCCGCTGCCTGCGCTTGGTTTCTGCATGCTCTCGTCGATTAGACTCGAGGTGCTCAGCGCCCTCCCGGATGCTTTTCCTCCACTTGGGGCGGTCTTTGGCCAGGGACTCCCAGGTCTCGGTGGGGATGTTGCACTTTATCAGGGAGGCTTTGAGGGTGTCCCTGTAATGTTTTCTCTGGCAGCCTTTGGCTCATTTGCCGTGAAGGAGTTCCGAGTAGAGTGCTTGCTTTGGGAGTCTCGTGTCGGGCATGCAAACTACATGGCCTGCCCAGCGGAGCTGATCGAGTGTGGTCAGTGCTTCGATGCTGGGGATGTTGGCCTGGACAAGGACATTAATAATACCAGAATGGGTTAAATTATGAGGACAGGTTGCTCAGACAAGGCACGTATTTCCTGGAGTATAGAGATTAAGGGATTGTCTAACTGAGGTGTTGAAGATGATTAATAGATATGAAAGGGTTGTTAGAGAGAAACTATTTCCTCTGGTGGGGGAGAGCAGAACAAGAGAGCATCATTTTAAAACAAGAGGTAGGTCATTCAGGAGTGATGTCGGGAAGCATGTCTTCACACAAAGCGTGAGGGAAATCTGGAACTCTCTTCCTCAAAAAGCTATTGAGGCTAGGTCAATTGAAAAATTCAAAACTGAGATTGATAATAGTTACTCCGAAAAAAAATCTTAAGTCTCCCGACACATGCGCAGAAGCGAGAGTTAGGAGAAATATCAGCGACTCCGCCCCCTCCCCCAGCGCAATTCCTACTCACCCTTTTCAGCACATGTGTACAACACCACGTGTCCACCACTCAGCAGTCGAACACATCCGCCGAGCCCCCCACAGCGCCGAGCCCCCCACAGCGCCGAGCCTCCCACAGCGCCGAGCCCCCCACAGCGCCGAACCCCGCCGAGCCCCCCACAGCGCCGAGCCCCCCACAGCGCCGAGCCTCCCACAGCGCCGAGCCCCCCACAGCGCCGAGCCCCCCACAGCGCCGAACCCCGCCGAGCCCCACACATCCGCCGAGCCCCCCACAGCGCCGAGCCCCGCCGAGCCCCCCACAGCGCCGAGCCCCGCCGAGCCCCCCACAGCGCCGAGCCTCCCACATCCGCCGAGCCTCCCACAGCGCCGAGCCCCGCCGAGCCCCACACATCCGCCGAGCCTCCCACAGCGCCGAGCCCCACAGCGCCGACCCCCACAGCGCCGACCCCCACAGCGCCGAGCCCCACAGCGCCGAGCCCCCCACAGCGCCGAGCCCCGCCGAGCCCCCCACATCCGCCGAGCCCCCCACAGCGCCGAGCCCCCCACAGCGCCGAGCCCCCCACATCCGCCGAGCCCCCCACAGCGCCGAGCCCCCCACAGCGCCGAGCCCCCCACATCCGCCGAGCCCCCCACAGCGCCGAGCCCCCCACAGCGCCGAGCCCCCCACATCCGCCGAGCCTCCCACAGCGCCGAGCCCCCCACAGCGCCGAGCCCCCCACAGCGCCGAGCCCCCCACATCCGCCGAGCCCCCCACAGCGCCGAGCCCCCCACATCCGCCGAGCCCCCCACAGCGCCGAGCCCCCCACAGCGCCGAGCCCCGCCGAGCCCCCCACAGCACCGAGCCCCCCACAGTGCCGAGCCCCTCACAGCGCCGAGCCCCGCCGAGCCCCCCACAGCGCCGAGCCCCCCACAGCGCCGAGCCCCCCACAGCGCCGACCCCCACAGCGCCGAGCCCCCCACAGCGCCGAGCCTCCCACAGCGCCGACCCCCACAGCGCCGAGCCCCCCACAGCGCCGAGCCCCCCACAGCGCCGAGCCCCCCACAGCGCCGAGCCTCCCACATCCGCCGAACCCCCCACAGCGCCGAGCCCCCCACAGCGCCGAGCCCCCCACAGCGCCGAGCCTCCCACAGCGCCGAGCCCCCCACAGCGCCGAGCCCCCCACAGCGCCGAGCCCCGCCGAGCCCCCCACAGCGCCGAGCCCCCCACAGCGCCGAGCCCCGCCGAGCCCCCCACAGCGCCGAGCCCCCCACAGCGCCGAGCCCCCCACAGCGCCGAGCCCCCCACAGCGCCGAGCCCCGCCGAGCCCCCCACAGCGCCGAGCCCCCCACAGCGCCGAGCCCCCCACAGCGCCGAGCCCCCCACAGCGCCGAGCCTCCCACAGCGCCGAGCCCCCCACAGCGCCGAGCCCCCCACAGCGCCGAGCCTCCCACAGCGCCGAGCCCCCCACAGCGCCGAGCCCCCCACAGCGCCGAGCCCCCCACAGCGCCGAGCCCCCCACAGCGCCGAGCCCCCCACGGGCCCCAAACCTCCTGCAGTGCCAGGGGAGTGGCCGGCAGGTGGGGAGAGTGAGAAGTAGGAAGAGAGAGCTGGGGGTGGGAGGTGCAGAGAGAGAGAGAGAGAGATGGGGGGGGGTCAGAGAGAGGAGGGTCAGAGAGAGAGGAAGGTCAGAGAGAGAGAGAGAGAGGAGGCAGAGAGGGGGGGGGAAAGAGAGAGAGAGAGAGAGAGAGCTTGAGGAGGGAAGAGTGTGTTTTTTTTGGGGGGAGAGAGAGAGGCACAGGTGGGGGGGGGGGGGGGGGGAAATCGGAGGGGAGAGAGGGAACTCAGAAGACAGATCACGTTCTTCCTACACCGTGGTGCGTGCAAGCTCGATGTATGTGTTACAAGGGACATCGTTAGAGTGGATGAAATCCAGAAGTTATGACACTGTCACTATTCACTTCATACCCAATTAACCTGCTAACAATCCGTGCACAATGCCCCATCTATGGGGGTGGGGGTAAGGTCTTGCGCTGGGGTAAGGTCGTCAGCTGGCGGAGGAATGCACTTGCGCTGGGGTAATGGACTTCGGCTGGAACTTGGGTGGTTTTTGGGGAGGTCTATCCTCTGTAGCTTCTGAAGTCAAAATGGATCGAATTACAAATTGGAAAGTCGCTCAGAACTTGGGCTGGGCGGTTCCAGTTACACATTCCAGAGGAACTTCAGGGTGTGGCTTATCCTCCAAGGGGACCAATCAGCAATAAGTCTGGAGAGCCAATCAGAGAAACGGCTGCATTTCAGTTAGTACAAATAGACGCATCTTTTTTAGGTGTGAGTATTAAGGGATGTGAAGCCAAAGCGGGTAAATGGAGTTGAGATACAGATCATCCATATTCGATACTGAATGGCGGAACAGGCTGGGAGCCGACTAGTCTACCCCTTCTCCTTTTTGAGTATATGGTCCACTCCTGCTCCTTTGAGGGTTTGAGTACGGGATGTCTTATGTAATTATATAGGGCCCTGGTGATACCGCACCTGGAGTATTGTGTACAGTTTTGGTCTCCTTATCCAAGGAAGGATTTCCTTGCCATTGAGGGAGTGCAACAAAAGTTCACCAGACTGATTCCTGGGATGGGGAGATTGTCCTATGAGGCGAGATTGAGCAGACTAGGCCTATATTCTCTAGAGTTTAGAAGAATGAGAGGTGATCTCATTGAAACATACAAAATTCTTACAGGGCTTGACAGGGTAGATGCAGGGAGGATGTTTCCTCTGGCTGAGGAGTCTAGAACCAAGGGTCACAGTCTCAGGATAAGGGGTTGGCCATTTAGGACTGAGATGAGGAGAAACTTCTTCACTCAGAGGGTGGTGAATCTTTGAAATTCTCTACCCCAGAGGGCTGTGGAGGCTCATTCTTTGAGTGTATTCAGGACAGAGTTCGATAGATTTTTGGATATTAAGGGAATCAAGGGATATGGGGACAGTGCAGGAAACTGGAGTTGAGGTCGAAGATCATCCATGATCTCATTGAATGGCGGAGCAAACTCGAGGGGCCGAATGGCCTACTCCTGCTCCTTATGTTCTTATATTCTGTATTGATATGATATCGAAGCGAGATTGTTTAGGGATGCTCATTATGTAGTTTACAGGCAAAAGTGTGTTGAGGGTCAATACAATGTACTAAGGTCAGTTGTGCCCTCACTGATTGGCTCATCAGGGTTTATTACCAGGATGTTGCTTAAACCACTGCCCATCTGTCACGAGTCGGGCAGGCATCATCAGTTAGGAGGAATGTTAAATACTGCCAACATCGGATCCTACAATCATAGGGGCTCGCTTTTCCATTGCAAACGATCATCTTTCAAAATAACCTCTCTGAACTCTTCAGGAGGCAGATCAGACCCAGCCAAATACCTTTGGTTTATGGTCCTGTGGTGAGTTATTTTTCTGCTACCAGGCAATGGGCTAGGCTTTTCCTAAAGCTCCCCCACTGCTGGATTGCTGCTGGAAAAGACCGCTAAGATTCTTCAAATAACTCTGGCGAAAAATTCCATAAAAAGAGGAAAAAATACGGCTCGGCGAGAAAATGGATCTTCTCGGCGGTTAAACACGAAACTAGGTAAAAAAATGGGTGGTTCTTACCAAATGGACGGTAAGTACTCAAAATTTAGACCCAGGCTGCGGTTGGGCCTAGGGAGGGGTCAAAACTCAAAAAATATTTTTTCAATGAAACTAAAAATAAACAAAGACTCTTTTTAACTTAATCGTCATAATTTAAAAATAATTATTAAAATACCTTTAACTTACCTATCTTGGCAGGGTACTTACCTACCGCCTTGCTTCCGGCAGCTTTCTGTGGGCGTTTTTTTTAATCTTACCGTTGGGTTCCCGTTGAGGCAAAAATTGGCGGTTTTCTCGGCGGTGCGCGCAGTAGACGCGGGAGGTCCGCTCCCCAGTGCGATTTTGAAAATGTCAGCGGAATACTTTAAAAAAAAAAAGAAGAGGAAACTTTCGCTGGGTGGTTTTCCGCCAAAAAAAGAGCTGAACCACCGAGAAAACCGCCGAAAATGAAGAGGAAAGTCGAGCCCAATAACGCGTGAGATTTTGCAGTTGCACGTTCTGGTTCAACACCCTCACTTTCCAATTCTCTGAACTGGTGTGTCAACACCTGCTTTCAAGCTTAGACATTTGACAGTAGATAGTGGCAGTAAATGAGCCAACACTGCATGTCAACAAAACATGGTGAATAGAAACATAGAAAATAGGTGCAAGAGGCGGCCATTCGGCCATTCGAGCCTGCACCGCCATTCAATAAGATCATGGCTGATTATTCACCTCATTACCCCTTTCTCTCCATACCCCTTGATCCCCTTAGCCACATGGGTCATATCTAACTCCTTCTTGAATCTATCCAATGAACTGCCTCAACAACACACTGCGGCAGAGAACTCCACAGGTTCACAATTCTCTGAGTGAAGAAGTTTCTCCTCATCTCAGTCCTAAATGGCTTACCCCTTATCCTTAGACTATGTCCCCTGGTTCTGGACTTCCCCAACATCAGGAACATTATTCCTGCATCTAACTTGTCCAGTCCCGTCAGAATTTTATAGTTTCTATGAGATCCCCTCTCATCCTTCTAAAATACAGGCCCAGTCGATCCAGTCTCTCCTCATATGTCAGTCCTGGCATCCCGGGAATCAATGTGGTGAACCTTCGTGGCACTCCCTCAATAGCAAGAATTCCTTCCTCAGATTAAGAGACCAAAATTGAACACAATATTTCAGGTGAGGCCTCACTAAGGCCCTATACAAATGCAGTAAGACCTCCCTGCTCCTATACTCAAATCCTCTCGCTATGAAGGCCAACATACCATTTGCCTTCTTCACCGCCTGCTGTACCTGCATGCCAACTTTCAATGACTGATGAACCATGACACCCAGGTCTCGTTTCACCTCCCCTTTTCCTAATCTGCCACCATTCAGATAATATTCGGCCTTCGTGTTTTTGTCACCAAAGTGGATAACCTCACATTTATCCACATTATACTGCATCTGCCACGCGTTTTCCCATTCACCTAACCTGTCCAAGTCACCCTGCAGCCTTTTAGCGTCCTCCTCACAGCTCACACCGCCACCCAGCTTAGTGTCATCTACAAACGTGGAGATATTACACTCAATTCCCTCATCCAAATCATTAATGTAGATTGTAAATAGCTGGGGTCCCAGCACTGAGCCCTGCGGCACCCCACTAGTCACTGCCTGCCATTCTAAAAAGGACCCGTTTATCCCGACTCTCTGCTTCCTGTCTGCCAACCAATTCTCTATCCACGTCAGTACATTACCCCCATACCATGTGCTTTCATTTTGCACACCAATCTCTTGTGTGGGACCTTGTCAAAGGCCTTTTGAAAGTCCAAATACACCACATCCACTGGTTCTCCCCTGTCCACTCTACTAGTTACATCCTCAAAAAATTCTAGAAGATTTGTCAAGCATGATTTCCCTTTCATAAATCCATGCTGACTTGGACCGATCCCGTCACTGCTTTCCAAATGTGCTGCTATTTCATCTTTAATAATTGATTCCAACATTTTCCCCACGACTGATGTCAAGCTAACCGGTCTATAATTACCCATTTTCTCTCTCCCTCCTTTCTTAAAAAGTGGTGTTACATTAGCTACCCTCCAGTCCATAGGAACCGATCCAGAGTCGATAGACTGCTGGAAAATGATCACCAATGCATCCACTATTTCTAGGGCTACTTCCTTAAGTACTCTGGGATGCAGACTATCAGGCCCTGGGGATTTATCGGCCTTCAATCCCATCAATTTCCCTAACACAATTTCCTGACTAATAATGATTTCCTTCAGTTCCTCCTTCTCACTAGACCCTCGGTCCCCTAGTATTTCCAGAAGGTTATTTATGTCTTCCTTCTGAAGAAAGAACCAAAGTATTTGTTTAACTGATCCGCCATTTCTTTGCTCCCCATTATAAATTCACCTGAATCCGACTGCAAGGGACCTACGTTTGTCTTCACTAATCTTTTTCTCTTCACATAGAAGCTTTTTCAGTCAGTTTTTATGTTCCCAGGAAGCTTCCTCTCATACTCTATTTTCCCCCTCTTAATTAAACCCTTTGTTCCTCCCCTGCCGTATTACAAAATTCTCCCAGTCCTCAGGTTTGCTGCTTTTTCTGGCCAATTTATCTGCCTCTTCCTTGGATTTAACACTATCCTTAATTTTCCTTCTTAGCCACGGTTGAGCCACCTTCCTAGTTTTATTTTTACTCCAGACAAGGATGTACAATTGTTGCAGTTCATCCATGTGATCTTTAAATGTTTGCCATTGCCTATCCACCATCAACCCTTTAAGTATCATTCACCAGTCTATTCTAGCCAATTCACGTCTCATACCATCGAAGTTACCTTTCCTTAAGTTCAGGACCCTAGTCTCTGAATTAACTTTGGCACTCTCCATCTTAATAAAGAATTCTACCATATTATGGTCACTCTTCCCCAAGGGGCCTCGCACAACAAGATTGCTAATTAGTCCTTTCTCATTACACATCACCCAGTCTAGGATGGCCAGCCCTCCAGTTGGTTCCTCGACATATTGGTCTAGAAAACCATCCCTAATACGCTCCAGGAAATCTTCCTCCGCCGTATTGCTACCAGTTTGGTTAGTCCAATCTATGTGTAGATTAAAGTTGCCCATGATAACTGCTGTACCTTTACTGCACGCATCCCTAATTTCTTGTTTGATGCTGTCCCCAACCTCACTACTACTGTTTGGTGGTCTGTACACAACTCCCACTAGCACTTTCTGCCCTTTGGTATTCCGCAGCTCCACCCATACAGATTCCACATCATCCAAGCTAATGTCTTTCCTTGCATTAATTTCCTCTTTAACCAGCAATGCTACCCCACCTCCTTTTCCTTTCTGTCTATCCTTCCCAAATGTTGAATATCCCTGGATGTTGAGTTCCCAGCCTTGGTCGCCCTGGAGCCATGTCTCCGTGATGCCAATTACATCATATCCGTTAACTGCTATCTGTGCAATTAATTCGTCCACCTTATTCCGAATACTCCTCGCATTGAGGCACAGAGCCTTCAGGCTTGTCTTTTTAACACACTTTGCCCCTTTAGAATTTTGCTGTAATGTGGCCCTTTTTGCTCGTGAGTTCTATAGCCAGTTCTCGTAACTAGGTGGCACAGAAGTCATGGTTCTAAGATATCCTAAAAGGTCGGGATGCCCGACATGAGACTCCAAAAGCAAGCGCTCTACTCGGAACTCCTACACGGCAGGCGATCACCAGGTGGGCAGAGGAAACATTACAAGGACACCGTCAAAGCCTCCCTGATAAAGTGCAACATCCCCACTGACACCTGGGCGTCCCTGGCCAAAGACCGCTCTAAGTGGAGGAAGAGCATCTGGGAGGGCGCTGAGCACCTCGAGTCTCGTCGTCGAGAGCATGCAGAAACCAAGCGCAGGCAACGGAAAGAGCGTGCGGCAAACCAGTCCCCCATGCTTTCCTCCAACGACTGTCTGTCCCACCTGTGACAGAGACTGTAATTCCCATATTGGACTGTACAGTCACCTGAGAGCTCACTTTTAGAGTGGAAGCAAGTCTTCCTCGATTTCGAGGGACTGCCTATGATGATGATGAAGTAGTAAGTACAGCTAAGTAGTTGTTCAGAAGCTTGAAAGTAGCATTTTTATAATTGGCAAACCACTCTTGCCCTCCTTCTACTCTTAGGTACGTATTATCAAGTCTTCCCCTCCTCTTTTACTGAGGTTTGTACTCAGTGGCTCCACAAGCACCAAGAGGCAGCCCAGTGCCTCTAACACACAACAGAAACCTCCTGTGCCTGGGTCAGATGCATCCAGACCCAAGACTGCACCCTTTCAGCGTATGGCTATCGTTAATCTGAGAAAGAAAAAAGACTTGGATTTATATAGCGCCTTTCACAACCACCAGATGTCTCAAAGCGCTTTACAGCCAATGAAGTATTTGAGTGTAGTCACTGTTGTAATGTGGGAAACACAGCAGCCAACTTGCGCACAGCAAGCTCCCACAAACAGCAATGTGATGATGACCAGATCATCTGTTTTTGTTAATGTAATCTTTCACGGTTTACGAGATACTAAATCTCTAGCAAGAGGTGAAAGATGTTTATGGGCATCTTCCTGCCATGAGACACCATAAGGTGTCTGAGAAAGGAAAGATCAATATAATGTATAACAGCGTATGGAAATTGTCAGTATTCAGGGTGGCACGTGCCTTTACGAGTGCATCCAACTTTAGCCTGGGCTCATCATTGAATGCTTGCTAAGCTTTGCAGAAGGGTTCCATTTCCTTTTAGCCGTTTTTGAAAGAGCGCTGCAAATCTAACTTCCTTCAAACACTTCTTGCAACCTGGATTTTAAGCTACATGAGTAAGTCAGCTTGTACTTAAAATAACATGACAATTGTGTGTTCCTTGGACTTCACCACAAATTCTTATCTTTAATAGCTTCACCATTTTATCAACCTCAGCATCGGTCTTGATCAAGAGCATAAAAGCTATCATTTGAATGCTCGGAGTGGCCTTCAGATCATTGTTGCAGTACTTAAGTATGATTTCAGTAAAACATAATGGTGGGTGTGTATCATTTTGATACTATGTCCACTTGGACTAAAGCACTCCATCGTAATCTAGATGTTCTCCCTCCAAACTTTGCTGTACTTGAGAGCATTTTCAGCCCGTGTCCTAACTCGCACCAAGTCCCACTCACCATCACCCCTGTGCTCGCTGACCTACATTGGCTCCCGGCTAAGCAACGCATTGATTTCAAAATTCTCATCCTTATTTTCAAATCCTTCCATGGCCTCGCCCTTCCCTATCTCTAATCTCCTCCAGCCCCACAACCCCCTCCCGAGATGTCTGCGCTCCACTAATTCTGCCCTTTTGAGCACCCCTGATTATAATTGCTCAACCATCGGTGGCCGTGCCTTCAGCTGCCTGGGCCCTAAGCTCTGGAACTCCCTCCCTAAACCTCTCTACCTCTCTTTCCTCCTTTAAGATGCTCCTTAAAACCTACCTCTTTGACCAAGCTTTTGGTCACCTGCGCTAATTTCTTCTTTTGTGGCTTGGGGTCAATTCTATCTGTTTTGTCTTCATCATCATCATCATAGGCAGTCCCTCGCAATCGAGGAAGACTTGCTTCCACTCATAACATGAGTTCTTAGATGGCTGTACAGTCCAATACGAGAACCACAGTCTCTATCACAGGTGGGGCAGATAGTCATTGAGGGAAGGGGTGGGTGGGACTAGTTTGCCGCACGCTCTTTCTGCTGCCTGCGCTTGGTTTCTGCATGCTCTCGGCGATGAGACTCGAGGTGCTCAGCGCCCTCCCGGATGCACTTCCTCCACTTAGGGCGGTCTTTGGCCAGGGACACCCAGGTGTCAGTGGGGATGTTGCACTTTATCAGAGAGGCTTTGAGGGTGTCCTTGTGAAACGTTTCCGCCTCCCACCTTTAGCTCGCTTCCCGAGAAGGAGTTTCGAGTAGAGCGCTTGCTTTGGGAGTCTGCTGTGAAGCACCTTGGGACGTTTTCCCTACATCAAAGGAGCTATAGAAATAAGAGATGTTGTTATGAAACAGCAGGTTGCAGGGAACGTGTTGGGAGAGTAAACTGAGGGGATGATCGAAGAGTTCTACATAAACATCATGCTAACCATAGTAATGTGTACAATAGCAGGAAAGGGGTACTGAGGTGAATGATCAGCCATGATCTTATTGAATGGTGGTGCAGGCTCGAAGGGCCAAATGGCCTACTCCTGCACCTATTTTCTAGGTTTCTATTGTCTATGTCCTATGGCCTATTGGTACCAGTACTCTCAATAATGGTTAGTGACAACACTAGTGCCCAGTGTTGGATAGGGCAGAGTCTCAGAAAGCTTTAAAACCATATAGAATTAGGTATGCCAATTAGGTACCACAAGTTTGCTGATATGAGAAAGACAGACTTGGATTTATATAGCGCCTTTCACAACCACTGGAGGTCTCAAAGGGCTTTACAGAAACTGGAAAAGCACTGGACCTTTGGGAGCTAGACAAGCAAGTTACTTTAGACAACCTCTGTGGCGCCACTACAGAAAGCAGCTGTCATGCATTTATTAACCATTAGTGCTTGGATTTGTTTCGTCTGCAGCTGTTCCATCTAACCTGTGAGCCTATTTGTTTGTGATTAGGATTGCAGCCAGTCTGGTGGAGGGTGCTGGAATGCAGAAAGCTAGCTTACCTACCTTGTATGGTCTCCTTCATCCTTTGAATGAAATCATCCCCCAAATAAAATCTCACCCATTCACCTCAGTATTTTTCCAGGAAGTTGTAAATTATTGTGTGGTTATTATTACACTTCTGTGGTTTTCTGCGAGTTTGCTCAGCTCCTTTGATTTTTGGGAAAACAACTGGAAAACCAGCTTAGGAAAGAGTTATTTATAGATCTGGTTAGGAAGAGTGGTGACACGAGATCAACATCATACTGTCCAATGTGAAAATGTCTTAAAGGGACATTGTTCATACGATTTTCCCCATTCAGATCAGTGTTGCAGTACTTCAGTATGATTTCAGTAATCATCATCATAGGCAGTCCCTCGAACGAGGGTGACTTGCTTACACAAGAGTTCACAGATGTTTCAATGAAGGACCCGATGTTCCAGTCCTGAACTCCAGTTGAGGGGGTGGAAGATGCCTGTGCGTGGATTTTTTTTAACATGTGGTGACCATTGCACATCAGCCACCACACGGGCTTGACAGAGCTGGGCCTTTATCCAGTGGCAAGGGTTAACCAGGGCGATTGGAGACCAGCTCTGCTGCACGGACCTAGTGTGCGCACATGTCGCTGTGTGGGCTGGCCCGTGCTGCCCCGTGCCCTCGGCTCTCCTGGGCCCCACACCCTCATTTGCCGCACCTCCGCCACGATCTCTCGCCACAAAAACACTCGCCGTTCCTCCGCCACAAGCATTTGCCGCACCTCTGCCACGACCCCTCACCGCTCCTCTGCCATAAAAACACTTGCCCCACCTCCACCACGATCTCCCGCCGCACCTCAACACCAAACATTCGCAGAACCTCCGCCACGATCACCCACCAAATCTCTCATCGCTCCTCCGCCCTGATCACTGATCGCAAGTCCGCCACGACCTTCCTGCTCCTCTGCTGTACCAGGGCCTCACCGATGCTCCTGACCGCGCTCCAAATGGTGACCTGGGTCCTGATGATGTCACCCAGTCGTTCACCTCGAAGCCAGCACATTTGTGTCAAATGTGTGTCAGATTTCAGTAAAACATAATGGTGGATGTACATAATTTTCACAAATTGCACATTACTATGGACAATTTGCAGCTAAACCCATTAGCATATAGGAACAGCGGAGCAGTAGTAGGGCATTCAGTCCCTCGAGCCAGTCCGCCATTTAATTAGATCACGGCTGGTCTGTATTTCAACTTCAGTTACCCACTTTTCTCCCTTAATACCCTTGCCTCGCAAAAATCTATTGGTCTCGGTCTTGAAATGTGGAATAACTAGGCATGCGCAAAAATATAAATGTGCCATTTGGCCGCGCAGCCAAAAGAAATTAACGGGAACATTGGTAGCGAGCGTTCCAGATTTTAACTCCCCTTTGTGTGGGGAAGTGCACCCTGGCACCACTCCTGAACGGCCTGGCTCTAACTCAAGACTCCGCCAGCAGAGGAAACAGCTTCTCTCGATCTACCCTTTGTAGACATATCTGTTTAAAGAATGGCGGTGGCTCCATCGGTAGTCAATCGAAAATCTAACTTCACTGGAGCATAGTCCGGTTTCTGTGTATATAGACACAAATAGCAGCTGCCTAAACTTGAACCACAGCACACAGCAGTTACAATGCAAAGTGTTTGCATGAACAACATTAAAAACCTCACCAAAAGTGTTGATGTTGAGTGCTCACAGTGGCTGTGAGAAACACATAGACCCGTGTATGCACAAATAAAAATTCCAATTCAAAACTTCACTTTAATTATTTTTGTGATTCCTTCCTCCCCAATTCTTTCTGCGTCAAACTATTCAATTTAGTGGGAGCACAGGATAGTACCGTGACTGTCAGTAACATTCTGCAGGAATCCCATTGTCGTGTTTGACTTACTATCCTTCTCAGAAATCCCCAAATCTGGCAATCCTACCAGCTCGAGCCGGCCAAGCAGACATGTCTGCCGACACCAAGATCTTCCGGCCTCTCCGTTCAGTAACTAGCTGGCCATTGAAAAGATTACGTTTTGGGGTTTGAGTGGCAGAGGATGGCTTCACACCCGCACACTCCCCACGAACCACCTCAGCTGCGTCACTGTTGGGATGCATCAGGCAGAAAAGCCAAACAGTTCAACACGGGGAGGGAGAAATTTTTTTTTTAAAAAAGGAGAATCATCCCAAGGCCCCTGTCGCATATTTGCTGGCAGTCAGTTTCCAAGTATGAGCAGTGGCACTGGGAGCAGGTAGCCGGTCGTTCCTGCCCAGCTTGGGTTAGTGCATGGCCAAGAGCACGTGCACAGGAGTAGTGGAAGTGAAATGGGTGGTTGCAAGACTGATTTCAGGCCTTGCTGTACCAACAAATGATACCATAATCTGCTCTATTGGCCTGGAAACCGAGGTTGGCATTTCCATCATAAATGGCAGGTTGTAGTGGCTAAACTCCCATTACAATCTGCACTAGTGCAGCACCTACACCACTTATCAGTGCACAGTCCACTTTCATTGATAGGAGGATTATAGGATTGATTGTATTTGCTCAACCATTGGTGGCCGTGCCTTCTGTTGCCTAGGCCCCAAGCTCTGGAACTCCCTCCCTAAACCTCTACCTCTCTTTCCTCCTTCATGATGCTCCTTAAAACCTACCTCTTTGACCAAGACTGCCTTAATCTCTCCTTGTGTGGCCCGGTATCAAATTTCTTGTCTCATAACGTTCCTTGCGACATTTCACTACTTTAAAGGCGCTATATAAATACAAGTTGTTGTTGGATGTCAGAGCTTCCATGCTTGTGAAATGTGATGTTCCAATCGTCGATATTTACAGGGTTTTCCAAGCAAAAAGAAGTGCGAGGGCAATGGAAAGTAGAAAAGTTAGCTCCTCAGCCTTTTATAAAGTAGGATGTGTTCTACCACCTACAGAACGTGGCTGGTGCTACAGTAACTGACCAATCTTTCGCAGGCGATCTCAATCTACCAATTTACCGATGACATCGGATCGGCAATGTTACGTTGCTCAAAATATTTGACACAGCCCCCCCCACACAAAAAATTTGATTGAACGCAAGCATTAGGCGCAGGAGAGCGAGAGTACTCACACTGAGAAAGTACGGGCCAGGCAAATTATAGAGGATCACAGGATAGAATGATACAGCAAGTTGCCGATTATCTTCACAACCAGTCAGTGACTGCTGGTGATATCACATGCTGTATAACCTCCCAAACAGTATGCTCTGTCAGTGAGAAAACGTCACACTTGCTTGCTGGTAGAAAAAGAACGACCGCACTTAAGTTGTATCCTTGGACGGACAAAGAGCCAGAGGGAGAAATTCGGCCGAGCCTCTGTTGTGGCGTTAATCCAGGCGGAGCGGTAGTTTTAGCGCCTTTAAAACGTTGGCACCTCCCGCCCAGAAATTCGTCAGAATCGGTCGAAGAGCTGACAGGGGCGCTAAATCAGCCGTTGCACACCAGAGCTGGGGGGGCAATAACGGAAATGCCGGCAATAAATTTAACTGAGTCATTGCGCATATGCCGAACTCCGATTCAGATCCCGGGAAAAGCCGAGTCTTAAAGGCGCGGCATAGTAACGCACCCATTAAAGTTTTCAAAATCACTATTTCTCAAGCTGAACTTTTATGTCTGTCTGCCGCTGCAAACTGGGAGGCTCCCGCACCGTGCTGTGTGTAAACGCTGAAATGACTGTGACCTCCGAGGGAAGCGATTCCTCATCCCTTTAAGTAGCCGCCAGTTAGCGACTCTAAGCCTGGACCCACTGTTTTTCCAGACGTTGTTCTTGGCGGTCGCACCGAATTTACCGACCGGGGCGCAAGCGTGGGCGTTGCACCAGGAATACGTCAAGATCGGAGCGATCGGCAGCAGCCAGGCGCTCCCGGTGAGCCTCTAATGAATTTTCCGTCGGGGCGCTAAATGCTACGCTGCCAGTCGGTAACCTCGTGCGCTGCCATTAATGCCCCCTCTGGCCACTAACTGAGGCTTTAGACAACCGAAAATCCAACCCCAGGAGTTAGGAGATGTAACTGAAGGTCTACTTGAAAAGGTAGGTTATTAAGATGGCAACAGATGGAGCGAGGTGCAGGGGGTATAGGAAGAGAGCGGGTACGTAGTAGGCGATGGGTCTGCTGCCAACAGAGAATCCAGGTGAGGGAATAATATGCAGTAGACCAGCAGAGGAAAGGTGGAGGGGGTGAGCTGGAGCAGGCTTCAGGATGCTGCAGAGGTGGTTTAGATGGACTTAAGTTTACGGAGGGCAAAAGATGGGAGCAGCGCGAGCTGGTGCAGGAGGGCGACGACTTGGAGAAGGGCGACTGGATTGGATGTCGCCAAAACCAAGGTTGCTGATTGGAGCGTGGACAGGTACAGCAGGAGAGGCGGCAAGCAGCAGAAGAGTGGCAAGATCAGGGTGAAGGAGCGGCGAGGTCGGGGCAAAGGAGTGGCGAGAGATTGTAGAGCGACGTGATCAGGGCCCAGAAGAGGAAAGGGCCCCGGGGCAGCATGGGCCAACCCACACTACGATATGTGCGCGCACTAGGTCCGTGCAGCAGAGCAAGTCTCCAGTCATCCTGTTTAACCCTTGCCACTGGACCAAGATCTAGTTCTGGTATGCGACGGCCACCACACGTTAAAAAATCCACACACAGGCATCTTCCACTCTTCAACAAGTGGTTCGTGACTGGGAATGTCAGGTCCTTCATTGAAACACATGTGAACTCATCCCTTTTTGGTGTGGAAGCAGGTCATCCTTGTTTCGAGGGACCACCAAAGAAGAAGCTGCAGAGGTGAAGTAGGGCGAGGCCAGGGAGGGGCTTGTAAAAGGAGAACGAATGGGATGGGGAGCCACCGGAGGTCGGAGAGGACAGGCAATGGGCGAGCTGGAGTGGTAGAGCTTGGGATGAGTTGGTGAATTCACCAAGCCAGCATGGTATTAAACTTGAAGAAAGGGGAATTATCCCTGGTGTCCTGGGGCCAATATTTATCCCTCAATCAACATCACGAAATAAAATTATCTGGTCATTATCACATTGCTGTTTGTGGGAGCTTGCTGTGCGCAAATTGGCTGCTGCGTTTCCCACATTACAACAATGACTACATTCCAAAAGTACTTCATTGGCTGTAAAGCGCTTTGGGACATCCTGAGGTCATGAAAGGCGCTATATAAATGCAAGTCTTTTTTGAGGAATTCGGACTCGCTCACTGGGGTGTAAAATCTACTCTTATATCTCTTTTTATTAGCTTTCGAAATAAATTTGTTAAAAGCAATTAAAGAGAAATCAATCCACGAATGCACGACTTAATCGATTATAAGGACATCCCTCGAAGTAAGGTGACAATTGGAGCCACAAGAAATTTGTGATTGCACGCGACAAGAATACCGACAGAATGGCCTTTTCAAATAAAGCTCATTGTTGCTTGGATATACAGCAGTCAGACTTGTGTGTTTGCCTGCGAGGAGAGAGAGTTTCAAATCAAAAATCTTCCAAAACAATCCACACAATTCTTTAAAACATCAAGATAGTTCACAACCATCAAAATAGTTGTGTGTATGTGTGTGAGGGGAAGGTGTGTGTGAGGGGAAGGTGTGTGTGTGAGGGGAAGGTGTGTGTGAGGGGAAGGTGTGTGTGAGGGGAAGCTGTGTGTGTGAGGGGAAGGTGTGTGTGAGGGGAAGCTGTGTGTGTGAGGGGAAGCTGTGTGTGTGAGGGGAAGGTGTGTGTGAGGGGAAGCTGTGTGTGTGAGGGGAAGGTGTGTGTGAGGGGAAGGTGTGTGTGAGGGGAAGCTGTGTGTGTGAGGGGAAGGTGTGTGTGAGGGGAAGGTGTGTGTGTGAGGGGAAGCTGTGTGTGAGGGGAAGGTGTGTGTGAGGGGAAGCTGTGTGTGAGGGGAAGGTGTGTGTGAGGGGAAGGTGTGTGTGAGGGGAAGGTGTGTGTGTGAGGGGAAGCTGTGTGTGAGGGGAAGGTGTGTGTGAGGGGAAGCTGTGTGTGTGAGGGGAAGGTGTGTGTGAGGGGAAGGTGTGTGTGTGAGGGGAAGCTGTGTGTGAGGGGAAGGTGTGTGTGAGGGGAAGGTGTGTGTGAGGGGAAGGTGTGTGTGAGGGGAAGGTGTGTGTGAGGGGAAGGTGTGTGTGTGAGGGGAAGCTGTGTGTGTGAGGGGAAGGTGTGTGTGAGGGGAAGGTGTGTGTGAGGGGAAGGTGTGTGTGAGGGGAAGGTGTGTGTGAGGGGAAGGTGTGTGTGAGGGGAAGGTGTGTGTGAGGGGAAGCTGTGTGTGAGGGGAAGCTGTGTGTGAGGGGAAGCTGTGTGTGAGGGGAAGGTGTGTGTGAGGGGAAGGTGTGTGTGAGGGGAAGGTGTGTGTGAGGGGAAGGTGTGTGTGAGGGGGAAGGTGTGTGTGAGGGGAAGCTGTGTGTGAGGGGAAGCTGTGTGTGAGGGGAAGGTGTGTGTGAGGGGAAGGTGTGTGTGAGGGGAAGGTGTGTGTGAGGGGAAGGTGTGTGTGAGGGGGAAGGTGTGTGTGAGGGGAAGGTGTGTGTGAGGGGAAGCTGTGTGTGAGGGGAAGGTGTGTGTGAGGGGGAAGGTGTGTGTGAGGGGGAAGGTGTGTGTGAGGGGAAGGTGTGTGTGAGGGGAAGGTGTGTGTGTGAGGGGAAGGTGTGTGTGAGGGGAAGGTGTGTGTGAGGGGAAGGTGTGACTGTGCCCACATTGCTGTGTACAACAACTGCTTGTCAAAGCAGAGCAGCAGCTGTGTCTGGGTGCAGGAGAAAAACTTACCAATACTTGTGACGGTTTGAGAGAAAAAGCGAAGAGCCCAGTGCCCCCCCCACCCCCGGCATAGAGCCCGTCTCCCTGTACCCCGTCCCTGTACCCCCCACCTTGCCCCCCCCAGTGCCCCTGTACCCCGCCACCGTCCCCCTGTACCCACCCGTAACCCTGTCCCCCCTGTACCCCGCCCCCATCCCCCTGTACCCACCCGTAACCCAGCCCCCCCTGTCCCCCTGTAACCCAGCCCCCCCTGTCCCCCTGTACTCCTGTATCCATCGTCCCACTGCAGATCCCGTGCCCTAGTATCTACCTGTTTATCACCAAGAGATCCTGTCTGGAAAAAATAATAACTTCAGACATGATTTTATTTGCAACAAGACCAAATATATAATATCATAAGAAATAGGAGCAGGAGTAGGCCATTTGGCCCCTCAAGCCTGCTCTGCCATTCAATAAAATCATGGCTGATCTGATCTTGGCCTCAACTCCACTTCCCTGCCCGCTCCCCATATCCCTTGGCCCCCTTATCATTCAAAAATCTGTCCATCTCCGCCATAAATATATTCAATGACCCAGCCTCCACAGCTCTCTGGGGCA
Source organism: Pristiophorus japonicus (assembly GCF_044704955.1). Classification (NCBI taxonomy): domain Eukaryota; kingdom Metazoa; phylum Chordata; class Chondrichthyes; family Pristiophoridae; genus Pristiophorus; species Pristiophorus japonicus. The sequence continues at coordinate 82,829,126 of NC_091997.1, forward strand.
GAGAATTCCAGACTCACGACCCTCAGAGAAGAAATTCCTCCTCATCTCCGTTTTAAATGGGCGGCCCCTTATTCTGAAACTATGCTCCCTCGTTCTAGATTCCCCCACGAGGGGAAACATCCTCTCTGCAACTACCTTGTAAAGCACCCAAAGAATCTTATACCTTTCACTAAGATTACCTCTCATTCTTCTAAACTCCAATGATTATAGGCCCAACCTGCTCAACCTTTCTTCATCTCAGGATTCAACCTGGTGAACCTTCTCTGAACTGCCTCCAATGCAAGTATATCCTTCCTTAAATAAGGAGACCCAAACTGTACGCAGTACTCCAGGTGTCACATATAAGCAATTCAAGAACTTCAGGTATGTTTATTCTTCAATTTAAAACCGTTCACTGCAAGTTGAGATATTGATTTGAAGAATTTGTAATCACAAGGCAATAATTAAGAACAACAAATGCCTACTCGGAGAAATAAACCAATACGGCTCATCAGGGAACAAGAAAAGTAGTTAAATTAAACCAAGAAAAAGGCTGGAAATCTACCAGCAAAGAGCTCGTGAATGCTAAGAAAACAGTGCTATAACCACAAACTAACAGACTTTGTACCAGAGGGAAAAGAGAAGGGATTGTTCAAAATGTACACAGACTTTAACAACAGGAAGGAAATCAACTAAACAGTTATAGAATTTTGCGGTTTACAATTTATACATAGTTCATTGAGATAGTGAATTGAAGAAGTTGGAAATGTAGATACCCAAAAAAGAACTGATTTATTTTCTCCAAACTTTAATACAAATAGTTACTTTTGGGGAATTTGAAGAAAAAATAATTTGACTAAGAATATGAATAAAGCAGTTTAGCCAAACCAAAATCTATGGGGAACTCTATGGGGAACCTGGCTGCAAGAATCAAAGACTTTCTAATTAGTCACAAAAAGTTTGCAAAGAAATCCACTTATACAGTTGGTGAAATAATTTTTTTTTTTTAAACAAATTTTGAAAGAAACTATAGAGTAACAACACACAGAATAACAATTGAAGAGGGTGTCCGTTTTGAGAGTTGTGATAAAATGGTGACCTTATGAAGGGGAAATCTTAGTTTGGTTCCATTATGGACATGCCTTGAGATGTTGGAGACTGCACGAGTCCCTGCGAGAAGTGGGGTTCAGCAAAGCACAAACAGTTCTACTTTTCCTTCACAGGTTTTTCATCAAACACAAAACGTTGCTAATGATGCAACACTCTGCTATACCGAAGATCACCCACTGATAGTGAAGGACACAAAAAAACCTGAATTGCATGGAAATGACCAATTTAGAGAATGTAACTGACGAACATTGAGATGGCTGCAAGTGACCGCCTACTGGATTTCAAATCCCTCCAAGACCTCGTCCTTCCCTATCCCTTAATCTCTTCCAGCCCTACAACCCTCCAAGACCTCTGCGCTCCTCCAATTCTGGCCTCTTGCACATCACCGATTTCCATCACTCCACCACTGGCGGCCATGTCTTCAGCTGCCTCGGCCAGAACCTCTGGAATTCCCTCCCAAAACCTCTCCACTTCTCTTCTTCTTTTAGACGCTCCATAAAAGCTACCTCTTTGACCAAGCTTTTGGTCACCTGCCCAAATTTTCTTTGACAAGGCTCCTTGGGGCGTTGTACTACATTAAAGGTACTAGATAAATGCAAATTATTGATCCAGTTTGAGTTATTGTTTTGTAGTTTCAGTTATTGTTTTGCAAGTGACGTCTACAGGAAGTCTTCACATTTTTTAAAAGCACATAACACTGCTGTGAAACACCTTGGGACGTGTCACCTCGTGAAAGGCACGAAATAAATACAAGTTATTGTTGAAGATGCAGTCAACATTACAGCGATGGATCACAGCAAAATACTACATGGTGCAGATCGTGGCAAACCTGTGCTCTGAAAAGTTGGGCTGTATTGTATCTTAGCTGAAGCCCAATGTAGACAGTATGCTCTTTTTTGTTTCGTATGAGAGAATGGAGTGCATATTCTGTTATAAGGACATAAGAAATAGGAGCAGGAGTAGGCCATATGGCCACTTGAGCCTGCTCCGCCATTTAATAAGATCATGGCTGATCTAATCTTGGACTCAGCTCCACTTCCCTGTCCGCTCCCCATAACCCCTTATTGCTCAACAAACCATCTATTTCTGTCTTAAATTTATTCAATGTCCCAGCTTCCACAGTTCTCCGAGGCAGAAAATTCCACAGATTTACAACCCTCCGAAAGAAGAAATTCCTCCTCATCTCTGTTTTGAATGGGCGGCCCCTTATCCTAAGATCATGCCCTCTAGTTCTAGTCTGTCCCATCAGTGGAAACATCCTCTCTGCATCCACCTTGTCAAGCCCCCTCATAATCTTAACCGTTTCGATAAAATCACCTCTCATTCTTCTGAACATTATTCTGAATTAAGAACATAAGAACATAAGAATTAGCAACAGGAGTAGGCCATCTAGCCCCTCGAGCCTGCTCCGCCATTCAACAAGATCACGGCTGATCTGCCCGTGGACTCAGCTCCACTTACCCGCCCGCTCCCCATAACCCTTAATTCCCTTATTGGTTAAAAATCGATCTATCTGTGACTTGAAAACATTCAATGAGCTAGCCTCAACTGCTTCCTTGGGCAGAGAATTTCACAGATTCACAACCCTCTGGGAGAAGAAATTCCTTCTCAACTCAGTTTTAAATTGGCTCCCCCATATTTTGAGGCTGTGCCCCCTAGTTCTAGTCTCCCCGACCAGTGGAAACAACCTCCCTGCCTCTATCTTGTCTATCCCTTTCATTATTTTAAATGTTTCTATGAGATCACCCCTCATCCTTCTGAACTCCAAAGACCCAGTCTACTCAATCCATCATCATAAGGTAACCCCCTCATCTCCGGAATCAGCCGAGTGAATTGTCTCTGTACCCCCTCCAAAGCTAGTATATCCTTCCTTAAGTAAGGTGACCAAAACTGCACGCAGTACTCCAGGTGCGGCCTCACCAATACCCTGTACAGTTGCAGAAGGACCTTCCCTGCTTTTGTACTCCATCCCTCTCGCAATGAAGGCCAACATTCCATTCGCCTTCCTGATTACCTGCTGCACCTGCAAACTAACTTTTTGGGATTCATGCACAAGGACCCCCAGGTCCCTCTGCACCGCAGCATGTTGTAATTTCTCTCCATTCAAATAATATTCCCTTTTACTGTTTTTTTTCCCCAAGGTGGATGACCTCACACTTTCCGACATTGTATTCCATCTGCCAAACCTTAGCCCATTCGCTTAACCTATCTAAATCTCTTTGCAGCCTCTCTGAGTCCTCTACACAACCCACTTTCCCACTAATCTTTGTGTCATCTGCAGATTTTGTTACACTACACTCTGTCCCCTCTTCCAGGTCATCTATGTATATTGTAAACAGTTGTGGTCCCCAGCATCGATCCCTGTGGCACACCACTAACCATCGATTTCCAACCCGAAAAGGACCCATTTATCCCGACTCTCTGCCTTCTGTTAGCCAGCCATTTCTCTATCCATGCTAATACATTTCCTCTGACTCCGCGTACCTTTATCTTCTGCAGTAACGTTTTGTGTGACACCTTATCGAATGCCTTTTGAAAATCTAAATACACCACATCCATCGGTACACCTCTATCCACCATGCTCGTTATATCCTCAAAGAATTCCAGTAAATTAGTTAAACATGATTTCCCCTTCATGAATCCATGCTGTTTGATTGCACTATTCCTATCTAGATGTCCCGCTATTTCTTCCTTAATGATAGTTTCAAGCATTTTCCCCACTACAGATGTTAAACTAACCGGCCTATAGTTACCTGCCTTTTGCCTGCCCCCTTTTTTTTTATAAACAGAGGCGTTACATTAGCTGCTTTCCAATCCGCTGGTACCTCCCCAGAGTCCAGATAATTTTGGTAGATTATAACGAATGCATCTGCTATAACTTCCGTCATCTCTTTTAATACCCTGGGATGCATTTCATCAGGACCAGGGGACTTGTCTACCTTGAGTCCCATTAGCCTGTCAGCACTACTCCCCTAGTGATAGTGATTGACTCAAGGTCCTCCCTTCCCACATTCCTGTGACCAGCAATTTCTGGCATGGTTTCTGTGTCTTCCACTGTGAAGACCGAAGCAAAATAATCCACATTTCCCATTATTAAATCCCCCTTTTCATCTTCTAAGGGACCAACATTTACTTTAGTCACTCTTTTCCGTTTTATATATCTGTAAAAGCTTTTACTATCCGTTTTAATGTTTTGCACGAGTTTACCTTCGTAATCTATCTTTCCTTTCTTTATTGCTTTCTTAGTCAATGAGTAGAGGCCCAACCTACTCAACCTTTCCTCATAAATCAACCCCCTCATGAACCTTCTCTGAACTGCCTCCAAAGCAAGTATATCCTTTTGTAAATATAGAAACCAAAACTGGCCTCACCAATACTCTGTATAACTGTAGCAAGACTTCCCTTCTTTTATACTCCATCCCCTTTGCAATAAAGGCCAAGATTCCATTGGCCTTCCTGATCACTTGCTGTACCTGCATACTATCCTTTTGTGTTTCATGCACAAGTACCCCCACGTCCCGCGGCACTTTGCAATCTTTCTCCATTTAAATAATAACTTGTTCTTGGATTTTTTTCTGCCAAAGTACATGATCTCACACTTTCCAACATTATACTCCATCTGCCAAATTTTTGCCCACTCACTTAGCCTGTCTCTGTCCTTTTGCAGATTTTTTGTGTCCTCCTGACACATTGCTTTTCGTCCCATCTTTGTATCGTCAGCAAACTTGGCTACGTTACACTCCGTCCCTTCTTCCAAGTCATTAATATAGATTGTAAACAGTTGGGGTCCCAGCTCTGATCCCTCCAACACCAAAAAGTTACGCACTGTCTCTTTTCAGTAAGAGCACTCTTGCATTCATCTCCAACACTGAGAAGGTCCCACGCCACCACTGAAGAAGAATTTATTCTTCCATGAGTTTTCTTTTGCTTACGACATTATAACCTTCTGGAAATACTAGGGGACGGAGGGTCTAGTGGGAAGGAGGAACTGAAGGAAATCCTTATTAGGCAGGAAATTGTGTTCGGGAAATTGATGGAATTGAAGGCCGATAAATCCCCAGCACCTGATATTCCGTATCCCAGAGTACTTAAGGAAGTGGTCCTAGAAATAGTGGATGCATTGGTAATCATTTTCCAACAGTCTATCGACTCTGGATCAGTTCCTATGGACTGGAGGGTAGCTAATGTAACACCATTTTTTAAGAAAGGAGGGAGAGAGAAAACGGGTAATTATAGACCGGTTAGCCTGATATCAGTAGTGGGAAAATTGTTGGAATCAATTATTAAAGATGAAATAGCAGTGCATTTGGAAAGCAGTGACAGGATCGGTCCAAGTCAGCATGGATTTATGAAAGGGAAATCATGCTTGACAAACCTTCTAGAATGTTTTGAGGATGTAACTGGTAGAGTGGACAAGGGAGAACCAGTGGATGTGGTGTATTTGGACTTGCAAAAGGCTTTTGACAAGGTCCCACACAAGAGATTGGTGTGCAAAATGAAAGCACATGGTATTGGGGGTAATGTACTGACGTGGATAGAGAACTGGTTGGCAGACAGGAAGCAGAGAGTCGGTATAAACGGTAGAAAGGCGGCAGATTAGGAAAAGGGGATGTGCAACGAGACCTGGGTGTCATGGTTCATCGATCATTGAAAGTTGGCATGCAGGTTCAGCAGACGGTGAAGGCGGAAAATGGTATGTTGGCCTTCATAGCTAGGGGATTTGAGTATAGGAGCAGGGAGGTCTTACTGTAGTTGTACAGGGCCTTGGTGAGGACTCACCTGGAATACTGTGTTCAGTTTTGGTCTCCTAATCTGAGCAAGGACGTTCTTGCTATTGAGGGAAGGTTCACCAGACTGATTCCCGGGATGCCAGGACTGACATATGAGGAGAGATTGGATTGACTGGGCCTGTATTCACTGGAGTTTAGAAGGATGAGAGGGGATCTCATAAAACATATAAAATTCTGACGGGATTGGACAGGTTAGATGCAGGAAGAATGTTCCTGATGTTGGGGAAGTTCAGAACCAGGGGACATAGTCTAAAGATAAGGGGTAAGCCATTTAGGACTGAGATGAGGATAAACTTCTTCACTCAGGGAGTTGTTAACCTGTGAAATTCTCTACCACAGAGATTTGTTGATGCCAGTTCATTGGATATATTCAAGAGGGAGTTAGATATGGCCCTTATGGCTAAAGGGATCAAGGGGTATGGAGTGAAAGCAGGAAAGGGGTACTGAGGGAATAATCAGCCATGATCTTATTGAATGGTGGTGCAGGCTCGAAGGGCCGACTCCTGCACCTATTTTCTATGTTTCTGTGTTTCTATATTTCTATATTCAATTCCTGGCTCCCACTAAAGAGCCCAAAGGTGAGCGCAGCAGTATCTGATTCAATGGGCCGAATCACCCACCAACTGTGCAATGAAAAACGACGCGAGCACGCTCACTACATTCAGCCCAACAATTCAGTTCATGTACCCAAAGATGAAAAGAAAGGCAGACAGACAGACTTGGATTTATATAGCGCCTGTCACGCCCACCGGACATCTCAAAGCGCTTTACAGCCAATGAAGAAGTTTTGGTGCAGTCACTGTTGTGATGAAGCACTCCGGATCTGCGTGGTACTGCACACCGTCAGGAGGAGGAACAGCAATGTGCTCCTGCTACATCTGATTAGCAATTTACATAATCAGATGTAGTGCAATGAATCAACCAGCAACCATTATCTGAAAAGCATCAAACAGAAATCCTCTGCTGCTCCGAAGCTCGAACTGCATCCTTTACAAATCAGATAATAAAATTCCCTCGGCTGCAGCAACAGCAGCCAATTTCAACTTGGAACACAGGCTGCAATGAAACACCTAATCAATACTATCCCTTTGCTCACAGAAAGTCAGCGCAGCGTGAAAATAGCAGCTCAAGCTACGAGTAACAGTGTCAAGGGATCAAGCTTGTATATATTTTGGCCGGTCAGTTACCCAGCAGTAGAGGGAGCAGAGATAATAAAGAAAGACTTGGATTTATATATCGCCTTTCATGACCACCGGATGTCTCAAAGCGCTTTATGGACAACGAAGTACGTTTGGATTGTATTCACTGTTGTAATGTGGGAAACACGCCAGCCAATTTGCGCACAGCAAGCTCCCACAATCAGCAATGCGATAATGACCAGATAATCTGTTTTTTTGGATTGAGGGATGAATATTGGCCCCAGAACACCGGGGATAACTCCCCTGCTCTTCTTCGAAATAGTGCCACGGGATCTTTTATGTCCATCTGAGAGAGCAGACGGAACCTCGGTTTAACGTCTCATCTGAAAGGCGGCACCTCCGACAGTGCAGCACTCCCTCAACACTGCACTGGAGTGTCAGCCTGGATTTGTGTGCTCACATCCCTGGAGTGGGACTTGAACACACAACCTTCTGACTCAGGCGAGGGTGCTGCCCACTGAGCCACGGCTGACAATGGTCGAAGTTATAATCCGAATGTCTGTGCTGCCTGCTGAGGAGAACTCAGAAGACATGGAAAATGTGGGAAGTATAGAGGAAGTTGGCAATATAACTACAGGTGTGGTTACAGACAAAGATCTAAGGAGACTGCGTGAATAATTGATGAAAATGGTGACTATGGCATTCTTTTAGAGTTTGCGATCGAGAAACTATTACAGGTATTGCCCAAACTCTGGAGGCATTAGAAGATGAAGTATAGATTGTGCAACTTAGTGAAGAGATGACAAACCACACTCACAGTGGTCACCTGTATCCACAAGAGGAGGGGTTTCTGCACAAGTGATACAACTGACCTAGAACAAGGTAGTGGTGAAGAGGAAATCTCACAAGATGCTCGAGTACACAACGAAGTTTCAGAGAAAGAGGATATAGCTACTGGAATGTGTGACTGCTGTGACCAACTTGGAAACCACCCTGATTAAGCAGAAATATTTTGCAAAGTTGAATGTTTTTAAAACGCCTGCAAGTTTCTACCGCATTATTAATGAACAGGTTGACATTTAAATAATAATGGTTAAAAGCACACTCATTTTATGCTGCACGGTATTTAATCGTACATTCCCCGAGTAGCTTATTCCGCCCAGAATTGAGACCTACCTTCTACACGAAGGTTTTGGGAATGAAGGCTGTGGTCAAGGGTTCGACAATGAGTTTGCCTGATCCAACAAATAAATGTAGGCTGCCGGTGAAAAAGCTGACACTTGGCGTGTATCAGCCGTGGCTCAGGATTAGCACTTTCATCTTGGAGTCAGAAGGTTGTGGGTTCAAGTCCCGCTCCAGAGACTTGGGCACATAATCCAAGCTGACCCTCTTGCTGAGGGAGTGCTGCACTGTCGGAGGTGCCGTCTTTTGGATGTGACGTTGAACCGAGGCCCCGCCTGCCCTCTCAGGAGGGCATAAAAGAGCCCATGTCAGTATATCGAAGAGCAGGAGAGTTCACCGCGATGTCCTGGCCAATATTTATTCCTCAACCAACATCACTAACAATAGATCATGTGGTAATCACATTACTCGGTGTGGGAGCTTGCTGTGCGCAAATAGACTACCACATTTCCTACATTACAACAGTGACTACCCTTCTAAAGTACTTCGTTGGCTGTTAGGACATTCTGAGGTCATGAAAGGCGCTATATAAATGCAAGCCTTTCTTTATGTATATATGAAGCATATACAACAAGGGACTTGGTCCGAAATGTGCTCGGAGTGTCTGAACAGGCTTGTCTTTATGTCACTAGCATTGTTTAAAGACCTGCACATTCATACCTGTTCATGTCGGGCAAAACCTTTACACAGGGATTACAATTCTCCAAAGAGCCCAACCCTGAACTTGACCTACAAGCGACTTCAACATGGACATCGGTCTCGCAGTCAAGGTGACCACATCCTTTAAATTTTATGCAATAAAGTCTTTCCAAGTAACAGACGTTATCTGCTAAATCTCCCAGTTTGCAGTGACCAGCTGCATGGTTTGTCTGAGCCTTTCAATTCATTAACTGCCCCACGGAAAACAGACGACATAAACAAAACGGTCCTGCAGTTTCACTGACTGGCTAAATGCTCCAAAATGTATCACTGAAGGCTCCTGCTCCCAATGTCGATCCCTTTCAGGAGCAGGAAAGGATTCTAGTATTATCGATGTGCAGCCGGTCACATATTCAGTCATCAGATTATGCCTGCTACCTTGGCAGTTCGTTCATTCATTTATTTTACAACAGTTTATGGTTCTACGAGATGATGATAGATGTCTACTGAGGAAGACTAGCCACTGCAGTCAATACTACTTACAGCAGCGAAGAACCCAAGGACAAGCAATGCAATGTTGCCGGGGTCTTGGTCAAGCACACGGTCAGCATTATTAATCGAAGGCTCCAATGCCAGGACCCAAGTACTGAGAGTGCTCAGTATGACCAGGCCGGTGTTATGCCCAGAGAAGCGTGCTATATTTTACCAGGCTTCACAAAGGGGCTGTAGGAAGGAGCAGACTTGCACGAGTCATGCAACATCGGCCAACCACGAAGCAGGAGACCCATCTGGCCAACTGGCGAATCAGCCAATGATCGGGCAGTTCCAATAGAAGGCATTTTTAGCTTACTGCACGACACAAAGCACAACAACCATTTCTACACGTGCCCAATGCCCTACCCAAATCGGACACCTTCCCCATTGCCAAACCTTGGAGCAAGACCTGGGAATACAGCAGCATTTCGCACAACTACCCAAATCTGCCTCACAGCAAAAGAGTCGTCAGCAGACCACACTTTTTAAAAAGTGTGCGCGCTCCAGGTGTGTTTAGAGTAGTGTGCCCCCGTGCTTTCTGTATGGAAAGGAGATACTGCTGGCACTTTTCCTACTCATTTTCTGGACGGTTTTTAAGTTGACAGCAGTAAACCTCAAGAGCTGTTCCTCCGGACAATCTCCCCCCCTGTCCTTTTGCACTCTCAATGCGTCATGGGCCGTTCCTTGCATTATCAGCCCCTGATTTAACTGCACTTTCCATACATGGCTTGGCTCAGCGTTACCAAATCCGTTTTTGCAAGATGGTTGAGTTGGGACATGTTTGTTTTACAGGGGGCGGCAGTCGATTAATCATACTTGTATTGATCTTCCCCGCTGTTGGGGATGCTATCAATTTTTATGTCTTTATGCCTTGGTAAATATTTGTGCAGCTGTTTCAGACCGAACCATATTACGGTAAGAGTACAAAACCTTGTTTGGTATAGCTGGAGTAATTCAGAGTCAGAAAAGAGGCAAAACAAAAAGGCACAGGGCTGGTGAAATTATTGCACAAGAAAAGCATTTTAAAAGTCACAACATTCACCAACGTCCTTTGGGATTCATATATTGCGTGGCATCAAAGAATGTTGTCTCAGTGAGGTGGGTAGAGAAAAAGGGGCGATCTAACTAGCATGTATCCACTAGAGTCTAGACTGATGTGTCCTTAATGAGCCAAATAAGTTTTATTTTTTAATTGGCAGATATGATTATTTTAATTTTTTTTCCCAGACTGCAGTTCCGACCCATTCCCACTGCCCACCCCACTTCAGAGCGAATCCTTGCTGAGGTACAGCTCTTCTCTCTCTTTGAAAAACCAACGTATTATAAGAACATATGAAATAGGAGAAGGAGTAGGCCATACGACCCCTCAAGCCATTCAATAAGGTCATGGCTGATCTGATCATGGACTCAGCTCCACTTCCCTGCCTGCTCCCCATAACCCCTTATCGTTTAAGAAACTGTCTATTTCTGTCTTAAATTTATTCAATGTCCCAGCTTCCACAGCTCTCCTAGGCAGCAAATTCCACAGATTTACAACCCTCCAAGAGAAGAAATTTCTCCTCGCCTCTGTTTTAAATGGACGGCCCCTTATTCTAAGATCATGCTCTCTAGTTTTAGTCTCCCCATCAGTGGAAACATCCTCTCTGCATCCACCTTGTCAAGCCCCCTCATAATCTTATACGTTTCGATAAGATCACCTCTCATTCTTCTGAATTCCAATGAGTAGAAGCCCAACCGACTCAACCTTTCCTCATAAGTCAGCCCCCTCATCCCTGGAATCAACCTAGTGAACTTTCACTGAACTTCCTCCAAAGCAAGTATATCCTTTCATAAATATGGAAACCAAAACTGCACGCAGTATTCCAGGTGTATCCCAACTTCTCCTCCTGGTCCCTATACACTATCAGACCACAACTAAGGCACTGAACCATCAGACGGTTTATTTAAATATAATGGGTAAAATGTATAAAGCAGCAAATAATCTACGTCATTATCTTCCTGAATACGCTAAATATTAAGTTATGTAATTTCCTAGGCAGTACTTCTCTGGTACATTCTCCATCGTCGAGCCCCTCACCCTGTGCCGCCCCTCACACCTTTCCTTTATATTTCTCTTTGTCTACCATTCACCACCCCTCCTTCAAGTTTCGCCAAGATAAATTCCTTCCTCGACACTGAGCAACTTCCCATCCTTGGTCATTTTGATCTTAATCTCAGCTCCTCGACTTCACTCCTCTGAATTCACTGCTCCCTCCGCCCCACTTACAGTTGCACTTTCTAAATCCGCACCGTCTGCCCTTTGACCTCTCATTCGCCATGATACTTCTACAGCCATGGATCTGCTCAACCACTTCATGTCCACTTTTATGCCCTGTCCCCAGTAAAATCTCGACACTCTCTCATCCCAGTCAACCCCCCTGTTCTATATCATGAAACACCAACAAGATCACGGATTTCATTGTCACTAATATTAAGACCGTCCAGTCATCTGCCTCTGCTACTTGCCCTCCTTCTCCATCAAGACAAACCTCCCCCTACTCCAAGCTCTTCTCGCCCCTTGCCCCCAACCTGCATTTGTCTATCTCCCATCTCCCCTCATGCTTTCGCTCAGCTCCTCTTATCCACGAGACTAGCCAACGATTTCATTGATCCCATTCCCACGAAACTGCTAATCACCCAACTTCTCCTCCTGGTCCCTATGCCAGCTGATATTTGAAATGGTTCCCTCTCCTTAGGTAGTGTCTTGCTTCAGTCATCATCGCTCTGCTGAAGAAACCCACCCTCGACCCATCTGTTCTTGCACATCACCCCATCACCAACCTCCCTTTCCTCTGCAAAATCTGTCATCTCCCAAATCCATGCTTACCTCCCCGAAACTCCATGCTTAAACCTCTCCAATGAGAATTCCATGCTTGCCACAGCAGCAAAACGTCCCTAACTAATGTCACGTCGACATGCTCTGTGACCATAGTGTAGTCAGCAATGTCAAGAACAACCGGGAGGCAAACAAAGTTAATCCAGTGAGAGGGCACAATCTACAGAAAGGACAAAACTGGTTAGAAATTTCTAATGCAAGTCCAAGCTCACACGAGGAGTTTACTACAGGCCATTTGATCACACAATAAAGAAGAAAGACTTGCATTTATATAGCACCTTTCACAACCACCAAATGTCTCAAAGCGCTTTATAGCCAATGAAGTACTTTTGGAGTGTAGTCACTGTTGTAATGTGGGAAACACAGCAGCCAATTTGCGCACAGCAAGCTCCCACAAACAGCAATGTGATAATGACCAGATTATCTGTTTTTGTTATGTTGATTGTGGGATAAATATTGGCCCCAGGACACCAGAGATAACTCCCCTGCTCTTCTTCTAAATAAAGCCGTGGCATCTTTTCCGATCACCTGAGAGAACAGACGGGGCCTCGGTTTAACCTCTCATCCAAAAGAGGATAGTGTGCTCGACAAAGAAGAAAAAGGGTGTGGGAGTTAACAGGAAAGTTATTTCAATGTGAGATTTCAATCAAACGACTATAAAGTCAGAGTTGGTCGTCATAATGCATGACTATTTCATGATTCAGCACTCAAAGGAAGTGCTTATCTTGACTTAAGCTAGTCACCAGATAGAAAAAGTAATCAATAAGGCTACTGGAATGTAGGGTCTGGAATACCGTATTCTCACGGGCTGGAATACAAAGGGGAGGAAGCGATGCATCAGTTGTGTCAGAGCCCATCTGGTGTACCGCGTGCAGCTAACCTCAGGTCTTGGAGTACCTGCAGCACAGGTTCACCAGGATTATATCGGGTTAAAAGGGTCAAATTATGGGAACAGGTTGCATAAATTTGGCTTGTATTCTCTTGAGTATAGAAGATTACAACAGTGACTATACAGTACTTCATTGGCTGTAAAGCGCGTTGAGACGTCCGGTGGTCGTGAAAGGCGCTATATAAATCCAAGTCTTTCTTTCTTTCTATTGACGCATGATCTGATCGAGGGGTTTAAATAAACGGATTCAATAGGGTAATGTTTGTTACCGTTCCGTTTAGCCTGCGCTGCTATTATTTTTCGAGGTCTGTCTTATCCCCTCTCTTTACCTTTCGAACCTATTTCTGCCGGACCCTCCATTCATCCCATTACATCCCTCCTCAGTTATCCCTGCAGGATTTGGGAGGTAATTGTTCCAAATCATTTGACTTAATTTTCCAATATAGGGTCACACTTGTTTACTGTGAGCTTGCCGATCCTCGGTCTGTACTTGTCCGATATGCCCAGCAGCTTTCTGTTCAACGTGTCTTCAACTGAAATGCCTCAAATCCTCCTCCAAAGCATTCATCGCCCATCTTCCATCATCTCTTTGAATTTGGCCTTTTAAGCCTAGCTAAAACCCTGGTACAAGTGGGTCCCAGATCAGGTTGAAGTTGGTCATGCTGTGGTTATAATCTCGCAGGAGCACTGACCTCTGGGTTATTTACTATTACCGATCAATATTAGCAACAGGAGGCGGCCATTCAGCCCCTCAGGCCTGTTCCGCCATCAGTTAGATCACGGCTGATCTGCACCTGAGCCCCACTTACTCTCCTTTGCTCCATATCCATTGATACCATTGATACCATTACCTAACAGAAATCTGCCCAGCAGTCATAAAAGCTCCACTGCCTTTTGAGGGAGATTTCTACTACCCTTTGTGTGGAAAAAGTGCTTCCTGATTTTGCTCTTGAATGATCTAGCTCTTATTCTATGATTATTCCCCCTTGTTGTTGATTCCTGTACAAGAGCAAATAGTTTCTCAAGACTAAACAAGTGTGACCCTATATGGGATAATGAAGTAAAATGATTAGGAACAATTACCTCCCCATGTCCTGTAGGGATAAAGGAGATGGGGCGCAATAATAATAACGTTTATTTATATAGCGCCTTTAACGTAGTCACAGCAGTGTTACAGACAAACAGATAAATTTGACACTAAGCCACAAAATAAATTACGGCAGATGAGCAAAAGCTTGTTTAAAGAGGTAGGTTTTAATGGGCGTCTTAAAAGGAGGCAAGAGAGGTAGAGAGGCGGAGAGGTAGAGAGGCGGAGAGGTTTAGGGAGGGAGTTCCAGAGCTTGGGGCCCAGGCAGCTGAAGGCACGGCCACCGATGGTGGCGCAATTATAATGAGGGATGATCAAGAGGCCCAAATTTGAGAAAAGCAGACATCTTGTGGGATGAATAGAGGGTCAGGCAGAAATAGGTTCGAAGGGTAAAGAGTGAGGCTAAGACAGGCCGAGAAAGAAATAGCAGCACAGGCTAAACAGAACGGTAACTATTTATTTCAGTACCGCAATAGCAAAATGGTGGTCAGAGAAGATGTAAATGGCCTTGAAACAAGAGGATGAGCATATGGTAGTTAATATACTGAATGGATACTTCTTCATTGTATTCACGGGGAACGACATGAACATGGTCATCTCCCCCACAAATAGACAAGTACCAAGGCAGCATTCAGAACTTGGCCATAAATGAGGTGGAAGTCGCAGACAAGCTGCAAGTGCTGATTGCAAATAAATCCCCAGGGATAGGATGGCCTTCATCCAAGAGTGTTGAGACACACTCGGGAGAAGATTTACGAATCCCTGATGATCATTATGAGGGAGTCAATGGACACAGGGGACAACAGTAACTTGTATCCGTTGCTGCACAGCCTCTAGTGTTTGAATGTCTCCCTTGGCTCATTATCATAGTCGGTCCCTCGAACGAGGATGACTTGCTTCCACATGGGTTCACAGATGTTTCAATGAAGGACCCTATATTCCAGTCCTGAACTCCGCAATGATCTCTCACCGTTCCTCCTTGGCTATAAGCAACCAGCCCTCGACACACGTGCTCAAGGTGTGATCTGACCAGAACACTGCATAACCTCCTCAGACTTGTATATTACAGTTCTGGCCACATAGTTCAACATGTTCTAGCTTTGATGACCGACTGCCCTGCATTGTCTGGACGTGCTGAGAACCAAGTCCATCACTTGCACCCATATTCAAAAAAATTACAAAACAGGTACAGGCAACTACAGGCCCACAAGTTTTACTCAACCCCATTAAAAATAATGCAACTGATCATCAGGAATAAACGTAGATTATCTGCACAATAACCTAGTCAAGAGTTTTAGACGGGGAAGATGTAACCCATCGTTTGATTTCTTTGAAGTGACATGTTGCCTGTGGTAAACCCTGCAACACTACGCACTTTGTCCCACAAAATAAAACTGGTAATCAAAAAACTCTTCTTTGCACAGAGTGCTCAACACTGAGAATGGACTTCCAAGAAGAGTGGCAGAGGTGAAAAACACGGAATTATTTAAGAAGCAACTAGATGCAGCGATGGGGAGAGAGTGCAGGGTTGCCATGGGTGATCGGTCGAATGGCCTTCCTCATAAGTATCCCGTAGGATAAGTGGGAAAGAACTGGCAGCTTACTTCCAGCGCCACACTGCCCACGTGTCAGGGGCCAACAGAAAGTTTGTGCTCAAACTGAACCACAAAACAATGTGGGACAAAGTATCTGAACCAAGGTGGCACATTTACAGTCGATAGCATTGGTATTAGTGAGGTTGATGTGATACTGCTATTGAAAAAAAAAGTTCATTTTCAAAGCGTCAGCATCCAGCTTTCCTCTGTTAAAGAAACTGTGGAGGTCAATACTTCCCCCCTTTTCCAAATGATTTACTTTCTATTCTTCTAAAGACAAACGGAGGCCGCGTGGGCAGGCAGACAATCTGCTGTGAATTGGCTGATGGTCGGAGATGTGCAAGCAGGTGGAGCACCCACAGGCACACTCTGCTTGATGGCAGTACCAGTGCCCTGTTCAGCCATCTGTGGAGATGGCACACTCGGTAATGTGACCAGCCGTATGTGTAAAATCACATCTTACTACACGTCTGTGCCGCACGAACGCACAGAACACCGCACCAATCACAGCTGAAGACTAAAAGCCTTCTTTGTTTGGAAAAACAAACACAAATTGATGATCCGTGAAGTGGAGGTGAATCAGCGAATGTAGTCTGCAGGCAGCTGGAGACACTCTCCCCATTACCACTTCTGAACGCAGCAAGGATTCAAGAAGTGGCTTCAGCAATAAGCCCAGAATACAAAGTCCCACGTAAAGCGTTAGGTCAAGTTATTTTCCCCAAGGAGAAAAGGCTTCTTGAGGGAATGTAAAAATCAGGACCATTTCAAAATCAAGCTGTTGTACAGAATTGAGATTAGCTTCAATGCTCTAGATATTTTTTTTAACTACTGTGTAAACTAGGGGTTGTCAAAGTTTTGCAAAAGCACATTCTCCCCCCCCCACCACCCCGAGAAAAATCACACCGCCTCCCCGGTTGTTACTCGATCTACTAGTACAATACCTTTCCATCCAAACTACAATTGCTCTAACAATTATTACTGACTGCTACAAAATGGACAACACAGTATGAAAGACATGTGAAAAAGGAGTGAGACACAGATGGGACAGAGCCAGTGAATGTGAGAAGGTCAGAACATCAGACAGCAAGATGAAAGGCAAGAGAGACTGAATCTCACAACTATAATTGTTAAAATATTTCCAGTTTGGCAGGCAAGGGACAGAGAGAGATGAACACATGGCTCAAAGACTGGTGTGGGAGAAATGGGTTTCGGTTCATGGGGCACTGGCACCAGTACTGGGGGTAAGAGGGAGCTGTTCCTTGGGGACGAGTTTCGCTTGAACCATGCTGGGACTAGTGTCCTGGTGAATTGAATAACTAGGGCTGTAGAGAGGGCATTAAACCAAATAGTCAGGGGGAAGGTTCAGGTGAGCGGAAACTTAAAAAGTCAGGCAAGGAAAAGGCAATAGAGCAGGGTAGCACTGGGGGAAATGATAACCAGAGTGTGCCAGGAAGTGACAGAATGTAGAAACATAAGAGTGCATCAGAAAGTGGGGTCAATGCAGTGAAAAATGGTAAAAAAATAAAAACATTTAAAGCTCTTTATCTGAATGCACGCAGCATTCGCAACAAGATAGATGAGTTGACGGCACAAATCGATATAAATGAGTATGATCTGATAGCCATTACAGAGATGTGGTTGCAAGGTTGCAATGTAGGTACAAACTATATAGGTAAGAAGCGGGAAGAGGTCCTACAAGCTGAATTTAGGGAGCTAGGAGTTAAATTAAAAAGTAGGACCTCAAAGGTAGTAATCTCTGGATTGCTACCAGTGCCACGTGCTAATCAGAGTAGAGGGAGCAGAATAGTTGGAATAAATACGTGGCTTGAGCAGTAGTGCAAGAGGGAGGGATACAAATTCCTGGGACATTGGAACCAGTTCTGGGGGAAGTGGGACCTGTACAAAAGGGACGGTCTGTACTTGGGCAGGAATAAAACTGATGTCCTGGGGGTAACATTTGCTAATGCAGTTCAGGAGTGTTTAAACTAATATGGCAGGGGGATGGGAACCTATGCAGCGAGACAGGGCGAAGTAATATGGAGTCAGAAACAGATGGTAGAAAGGTAAAAAGCAATAATGGAAGGCCGAGTAAACAAAAGCAAGAAACAATTCGGAAAGATAGACAAGAAGGGAAAGAAGGTGGGGTAGCTCTGTTAATAAAGGATGATATCAGGGCAGTTGTGAGAGACGATATTGGCTCTAATGAACAAAACGTTGAATCATTGTGGGTGGAGATTAGAGATAGTAAGGGGAAAGTGTCACTGGTGGGCGTAGTTTATAGGCCCCCAAATAATAACTTCACGGTGGGCCGGCAATAATCAAGGGAATAATGGAGGCATGTGAAAAAGGAACAGCAGTAATCATTGGGGATTTTAACCTACATATCGATTGGTCAAATCAAATCGCACGGGGTAGCCTGGAGGAGGAATTCATAGAATGCATACGGGATTGTTTCTTAGAACAGTATATTACAGAACCTACAAGGGAGCAAGCGATCTTAGATCTGGTCCTGTGTAATGAGACAGGAATAATAAACGATCTCCTAGTAAAAGATCCTCTCGGAATGAGTGATCACAGTATGGTTGAATTTGTAATACAGATTGAGGGTGAGGAAGTAGTGTCTCAAACAAGCGTACTATGCTTAAACAAAGGGGATTACAGTGGGATGAGGGCAGAATTGGCGAAAGTAGACTGGGAACACAGACTAAACGGTGGCACAACTGAGGAACAGTGGAGGACTTTTAAGGAGCTCTTTCATAGTGCTCAACAAAAATATATTCCAGTGAAAAAGAAGGGCGGTAAGAGAAGGGATAACCAGCCGTGGATAACCAAGGAAATAAAGGAGAGTATCAAATTAAAAACCAATGCGTATAAGGTGGCCAAGATTAGTGGGAAACTAAAAGATTGGGAGAATTTTAAACGACAGCAAAGAATGACTAAGAAAGCAATAAAGAAAGGAAAGATAGATTACGAAAGTAAACGTGCGCAAAACATAAAAAGATAGTAAAAGCTTTTACAGATATATAAAACAGAAAAGAGTGACTAAAGTAAATGTTGGTCCCTTAGAAAATATGAGAAGGGGGATTTAATCATGGGAAATGTGGAAATGGCTGAGACCTTAAACAATTATTTTGCTTTGGTCTCCACAGTGGAAGACACAAAAACCATGCCAAAAATTGCTGGTCACAGGAATGTGGGAAGGGAGGACCTTGAGACAATCACTATCACAAGGGGGGTAGTGCTGGACAGGCTAATGGGAATCAAGGTAGACAAGTCCCCTGGTCCTGATGAAATGCATCCCAGGGTATTAAAAGAGATGGCAGAAGTTATAGCAGATGCATTCGTTATAATCTACCAAAATTATCTGGACTCTGGGGAGATACCAGTGGATTGGAAAGCAGCTAATGTAACGCCTCTGTTTAAAAAAGGGGGCGGACAAAAGGCAGGTAACTATAGGCCGGTTAGTTTAACATCTGTAGTGGGGAAAATGCTTGAAACTATCATTAAGGAAGAAATAACGGGACATCTAGATAGGAATAGTGCAATCAAACAGCATGGATTCATGAAGGGGAAATCATGTTTAACTAATTTACTGGAATTCTTTGAGGATATAACAAGCATGGTGGATAGAGGTGTACCGATGGATGTGGTGTATTTAGATTTCCAAAAGGCATTCGATAAGGTGCCACACAAAAGGTTACTGCAGAAGATAAAGGTACGCGGAGTCAGAGGAAATGTATTAGCATGGATAGAGAATTGGCTGGCTAACAGAAAGCAGAGAGTCGGGATAAATGGGTCCTTTTCGGGTTGAAAATCGGTGGTTAGTGGTGTGCCACAGGGATCGGTGCTGGGACCACAACTGTTTACAATATACATAGATGACCTGGAAGAGGGGACAGAGTGTAATGTAACAAAATTTGCAGATGAGACAAAGATTAGTGGGAAAGCAGATTGTGTAGATGACACAGAGAGGCTGCAAAGAGAGTTAGATACGTTAAGCGAATGGGCTAAGGTTTGGCAGATATACAATGTCGGAAAGTGTGAGGTCGCCCACCTTGGGGAAAAAAAACAGTAAAAGTGAATATTATTTGAATGGGGAGAAATTACAACATGCTGCGGTGCAGAGGGACCTGGGGGTCCTTGTGCATGAATCCTAAAAAGTTAGTTTGCAGGTGCAGCAGGTAGTCAGGAAGGAGAACGGAATGTTGGCCTTCATTGCGAGAGGGATGGAGTACAAAAGCAGGGAGGTCCTGCTGCAACTGTATAGGGTATTGGTGAGGCCGCACCTGGAGTACTGCGTGCAGTTTTGGTCACCTTACTTAAGGAAGGAAATACTAGCTTTGGACATCCACTAGGCTGATTCTGGAGATGAGGGGGTTACCTTATGATGAGAGATTGAGTAGACTGGGTCTTTACTCGTTGGAGTTCAGAAGGATGAGGGGTGATCTTACAGAAACATTTAAAATAATGAAAGGGATAGACAAGATAGAGGCAGAGAGGTTGTTTCCACTGGTCGGGGAGACTAGAACTAGGGGGCACAGTCTCAAAATACAGGGGAGCCAATTTAAAACTGAGTTGAAAAGGAATTTCTTCTCCCAGAGAGTTGTGAATCTGTGGCATTCTCTGCCCAAGGAAGCAGTTGAGCCTAGCTCACTGAATGTATTCAAATCACAGATAGATAGATTTTTAACCTATAAGGGAATTAAGGGTTACGGGGAGCGGGCGGGTAAGTGGAGCTGAGTCCACGGCCAGATCAGCCATGATCTTGTTGAATGGCGGAGCAGGCTCGAGGGGCTAGATGGCCTACTCCTGTTCCTAATTCTTATGTTCTTATGTTCTAACAAAAAGGGCCACACTACATCATAATTCTAAAAGGACAAAGGGTGTTAAAAACACAAGCCTGAAGGCTTTGTGTCTTAATGCAAGGAGTATCCGCAATAAGGTGGATGAATTAACTGTGCAAATAGATGTTAACAGATATGATGTGATTGGGATTACAGAGACGTGGCTCCAGGATGATCAGGGCTGGGAACTCAACATCCAAGGGTATTCAACATTCAGGAAGGAGAGAATAAAAGGAAAAGGAGGTGGGGTAGCATTGCTGGTTAAAGAGGAGATTAATGCAATAGTTCGGAAGGACATTAGCTTCGATGATGTGGAATCTATATGGGTAGAGTTGCAGAACACCAAAGGGCAAAGAACGTTAGTGGGAGTTGTGTACAGACCTCCAAACAGTAGTAGTGATGTTGGGGAGGGCATCAAACAGGAAATTAGGGGTGCATGCAATAAAGGTGCAGCAGTTATCATGGGTGACTTTAATATGCATATAGATTGGGCTAACCAAACTGGAAGCAATATGGTG
The DNA here is from genome assembly GCF_044704955.1 of Pristiophorus japonicus. Taxonomy (NCBI): domain Eukaryota; kingdom Metazoa; phylum Chordata; class Chondrichthyes; family Pristiophoridae; genus Pristiophorus; species Pristiophorus japonicus. Next base: position 82,850,307 of record NC_091997.1, read on the forward strand.
GAGGAGGATTTCCTGGAGTGCATAAGGGATGGTTTTCTAGACCAATATGTCGAGGAACCAACTAGGGGGGAGGCCATCTTAGACTGGGTGTTGTGTAATGAGAGAGGATTAATTAGCAATCTCATTGTGCGAGGCTCCTTGGGGAAGAGTGACCATAATATGGTGGAATTCTACATTAGAATGGAGAATGAAACAGTTAATTCAGAGACCATGGTCCAGAACTAAAAGAAGGGTAACTTTGAAGGTATGAGGCGTGAATTGGCTCGGATAGATTGGCGAATGATACTTAAGGGGTTGACTGTGGATGGGCAATGGCAGACATTTAGAGACCGCATGGATGAACTACAACAATTGTACATCCCTGTCTAGCATAAAAATAAAAAAGGGAAGGTGGCTCAACCGTGGCTATCAAGGGAAATCAGGGATAGTGTTAAAGCCAAGGAAGTGGCATACAAATTGGCCAAAAATAGCAACGAACTCGGGGACTAGGAGAAATTTAGAACTCAGCAGAGGAGGACAAAGGGTTTGATTAGGGCATGGAAAACTGAGTACAAGAGGAACCTTGCAAGGAACATTAAGACGGACTGCAAAAGCTTCTATAGATATGTAAAGAGAAAAAGGTTAGTAAAGACAAACGTAGGTCCCCTGCAGTCAGAATCAGGGGAAGTCATAACGGGGAACAAAGAAATGGCAAACCAATTGAACAAGTACTTTGGTTCGGTATTCACTAAGGAGGACACAAACAACCTTCCGGATATAAAAGGGGTCAGAGGGTCGAGTAAGAAGGAGGAACTGAGGGAAATCCTTATTAGTTGGGAAATTCTGTTGGGGAAATTGATGGGATTGAAGGCCGATAAATCCCCAGGGCCTGATGGTCTGCATCCCAGAGTACTTAGGGAGGTGGCCTTGGAAATAGCGGATGCATTGACAGTCATTTTCCAACATTCCATAGACTCTGGACCAGTTCCTATCGAGTGGAGGGTAGCCAATGTAACCCCACTTTTTAAAAAAGGAGGGAGAGAGATAACAGGGAATTATAGACCGGTCAGCCTGATATCGGTAGTGGGTAAAATGATGGAATCAATTATTAAGGATGTCATAGCAGCGCATTTGGAAAGAGGTGACATGATAGGTCCAAGTCAGCATGGATTTGTGAAAGGAAAATCATGCTTGACAAATCTTCTGGAATTTTTTGAGGATGTTTCCAGTCGAGTGGACAAGGGAGAACCAGTTGATGTGGTGTATTTGGACTTTCAGAAGGCTTTCAACAAGGTCCCACACAAGAGATTAATGTGCAAAGATAAAGCACATGGGATTGGGGGTAGTGTGCTGACATGGATTGAGAACTGGTTGGCAGACAGGAAGCAAAGAGTAGGAGTAAATGGGTACTACTTTTCAGAATGGCAGGCAGTGACTAGTGAGGTACCGCAAGGTTCTGTGCTGGGGCTCCAGCTGTTTACATTGTACATTAATGATTTAGACGAGGAGATTAAATGTAGTATCTCCAAATTTGCGGATGACACTAAGTTGGGTGGCAGTGTGAGCTGCGAGGAGGATGCTATGAGGCTGCAGAGTTACTTGGATAGGTTAGGTGAGTGGGCAAATGCATGGCAGATGAAGTATAATGTGGATAAATGTGAGGTTATCCACTTTGGTGGTAAAAACAGAGAGACAGACTATTATCTGAATGGTGACAGATTAGGAAAAGGGGAGGTGCAACGAGACCTGGGTGTCATGATACATCAATCATTGAAGGTTGGCATGCAGGTACAGCAGGTGGTTAAGAAAGCAAATGGCATGTTGGCCTTCATAGCGAGGGGATTTGAGTACAGGGGCAGGGAGGTGTTGCTGCAGTTGTACAGGGCCTTGGTGAGGCCACACCTGGAGTATTGTGTACAGTTTTGGTCTCCTAACTTGAGGAAGTACATTCTTGCTATTGAGGGAGTGCAGCGAAGGTTCACCAGACTGATTCCCGGGATGGCGGGACTGACATATCAAGAAAGACTGGATCAACTGGGCTTGTATTCACTGGAGTTCAGAAGAATGAGAGGGGATCTCATAGAAACATTTAAAATTCTGACGGGTTTAGACAGGTTAGATGCAGGAAGAATGTTCCCAATGTTGGGGAAGTCCAAAACCAGGGGTCACAGTCTAAGGATAAGGGGTAAGCCATTTAGGACCGAGATGAGGAGAAACTTCTTCACCCAGAGAGTGGTGAACCTGTGGAATTCTCTACCACAGAAAGTTGTTGAGGCCAATTCACTAAATATATTCAAAAAGGAGTTAGATGTAGTCCTGACTACTAAGGGGATCAAGGGGTATGGCGAGAAAGCAGGAATGGAGTACTGAAGTTGCATGTTCAGCCATGAACTCAGTGAATGGCGGTGCAGGCTCGAAGGGCCGAATGGTCTACTCCTGCACCTATTTTCTATGTTTTCTATGTGACCAAGGCTGGGAACTCAATATTCAGGGTTATTTGACAATTCGGAAGAATAGACAGAAAGGAAATGGGGTAGTTTGGTTAATAAAGTGAAGTGAGAAACGATATTGGCTCAGAAGATCAAGATATAGAATCAGTTTGGGTGGAGGTAAGAAATAATAAGGGGAAGAAGTCACTGGTGGGCGTAGTCTATAGGCCCCCTAACAGTAGCTACACTTTTGGACAGAATATAAATCAAGAAATAATGGAGGCTTGTATAAAAGGAACGGCAATAACCATGGTCAATTTTAATCTTCATCAGCATATTCATAAATCAAATTGGCCAAGGTAGCCTTGAGGAAGAGTTCATAGAATGCATCTAGGATGGTTTCCTCGAATAGTACGTTGCAGAAACAACCAGGGAGCAGGCTATCTTATATCTGGTACTATGTAATGATACAGGATTAATAAATGATCTCTGAGTACAGGATCGTCTAGGAAAGAGTGATTGAAGTTCACATTCAGTTGGAGGGTGAGAAAGTTGGATCTCAAACCAGGCTCCTGAGCTTAAATTAAGGAGTACAAAGGTATGAGGGAAGAGTTGGCTAAAGTGGACTGGGAAAATAGATTTAAGTGTAAGACGGTTGATAAGCAGTGGTGGATATTTAAGGAGATAGTTCATAACTCTCAACAAAAATATATCCCAATGAGAAGGAAATACTTTAAGAGAAGGGAGAGCCATCCGTGGCTAACTAAGAAAGTAAAGGATGGTATCAAATTGAAAACAATGGCATACAAAGTGGCCAAGATTAGTGGGAAGCCAGAGGATTGGGAAACTTTTAAAAATCAGCAAAGGACTAAAAAAATAGAGAAGGAAGATAGATTATGAGAGTAAACTAGCAAGAAATATAAAAAGAAATATAAAAAAGCTTCTACAGGTATATAAAAGGGAAGAGAGTAGCTAAAGTAAACATAGGTCCCTTAGAGGATGAGACTGGGGAATTAATAATAGGGAACAGGGAAATGGCAGAGACTTTGAACAAATATTTTGTATCGATCTTCATGGTAGAAGACACTAAAAACATCCCAATAGTGGATAATCAAGGGGCTATAGGGAGGGAGGAACTTAATACAATCACTATCACTAAAGAAAAAGTATTCAGTAAAATAATGGAACTAAAGGTGGACAAGTCTCCTGGACCTGATGGCCTGCATCCTCAGGTCTTAAAAGAAGTGGCTGCAGAGATAGTGGATGCATTGGTTATAATCTACCAAAATTCCCTGGATTCTGGGGAGGTCCCAGCAGATTAGAAAACTGCAAATGTAACGCCCCTATTTAAAAAAGGAGGCAGACAGAAAGCAGGAAACTATAGACCAGTTAGCCTAACATCTGTGGTTGGGAAAATGTTGGAGTCCATTATTAAGGAGCAGGAGCGGGACATTTGGGAAAGTATAATTCAATCAAGCAGAGTCAGCATGGTTTTAATGAAAGGGAAATCATGTTTGACAAATATGCTGGAGTTCTTTTGAGGTTGTAACGAGCAGGGTGGATATGGTGTATTTGGATTTCCAGAAGGCATTCGATAAGGTGCCACATAAAAGGTTACTGCACAAGATAAAAGCTCACGGGGTCAGGGGTAATATATTAACATGGATAGAGGATTGGCTAACTAACAGAAAACAGAGAGTCGGGATAAATGGGTCATTTTCCGGTTGGTAAACGGTAACTAGTGGGTGCCGCAGGGATCAGTGCTGGAGCCTCAACTATTTATAATCTATATTAATGACTTGGATGAAGGGACCAAGTGTAATGTAGTCAAGTTTGCTGATGATACAAAGATGGGTGGAAAAACAAATTGTGAGAAGGACGCAAAAAATCTGCAAAGGGATATAGACAGGCTAATTGAGTGGGCAAAAAGTTGGCAGATGGAGTATAATGTGGGAACGTCTGAGGTTATCCACATTGGCAGGAAAAATAAAAAAGCAAATTATTATTTAAATGGAAAGAAATTACAAAATGCTGCAGCACAGAGGGACCTGGGGGATCTTAGTATGCAGGTACAGCAAGTAATTAGGAAGGCAAATGGAATGTTGGCCTTTATTGCAAGGGGGATAGAGTATAAAATCAGAGAAGTCCTGCTACAACTGTACACAGTATTGGTGAAGCCACACCTGGAGTATTGCGTACAGTTTTGGTATTTAAGGAGGAATACACTTGCATTTGAGGCAGTTCAGAGAAGATTCAAATAGGTTCATTCCTGAGATGAAGGGGTTATCTTATGAAGAAAGGTTGAGTAGGTTGGACATATACTCATTGGAATTTAGAAGAATGAGAGGTGATCTTATTGAAACATGTAAGATACTGAGGAGACTTGACAAAGTAGATGCAAAGAGGATGTTTCCCCTCGCGGGGAATCTAGATCAAGGGGGAATAGTTTCAGAATATGGGGTCGCCCATTTAAAACTGAAATGAGGAGGAATTCTTTGGAATTCTCTGCCTCAGAGAGTGGAGGCTGGGTGATTGAATATCTTTAAGGTGGAGATAGACAACATTTTGAGCGATAAGGGAGTGAAGGGTTATAGAGAGCGGGCAGGGAAGTGGAGCTGAGTCCATGATCAGATCAGCCATGATCTCATTGAATGGCGGAGCAGGCTTGAGGGGCCAAATGGCCAACTCCTGCTCCTATTTCTTATGTTCTTATGTTCTAAACAGATCTGAAAATACTAATCTTTACTTGGATATTGAACTTTTTGATACAACTGGCTATTTCCATTTCTCTGCAACGTGCATTCGAGGATTCTTTTTCTGATTAGGATGTTACATTAGTATTACCTCAGCTATTTCAGTGCTGAGCAAGTCTGGTTATATTTAGGGTGTGTGCTCTCCCAATCTCTTTTATAGAGTAACAATACAATTGGTTGTTAAGCACTGAATTCCCAAATGGGCTTCATCAGCACCTGCGCTCTCCCTCATCATCGGCCTCGAGTGCAGTACATTTTTTTTTTAATTCGTTCACGGGATGTGGGTGTCGCTGGCAAGGCCGGCATTTATTACCCATCCCTAATTGTCCTTGAGAAGGTGGGGGTGAGCTGCCATTTCCGAGGGCAGTTAAGAGTCAACCAAATTGCTGTGGGTCTGGAGTCACATATCGGCCAGACCGGGCAAGGATGGCAAATTTCCTTCCCTTAAGGACATTAGTGAGCTAGATGGGTTTTTACGACAATCCAGTAGTTTCATGGTCACCATTACTGATACTAGCTTTTTCTTCCAGATTTTTTTTTTTATATTGACTTAATTTAAATTCCTCAGCTGCCGTGGTGGGATTTGAACTTATGTCTCCAGATCATTAGTCCAAGCCTCGGGATTACTGGTCCAGTAACATGACTACTATGCTACCGTACCCCAAACTCATGTTTGTAAAGGAAGTCATTTGACAATCTTGCTTACCAAATCCCTATAATGAACATACGGTGCTGAAAACGCCATCATCAATTTTAAACGTTTAGTCGTTGGACCACTGTGAGCAGAGTTGTGCTCAACATGTTGCTAGTTTGATATTTCAAAAGAAAAACATGTTGGACCTAATTTAACAGAGCTATAAACAGCAAAAAAAACACTACCTGCTGCTTATAAAATTCTTTCACCGGTTGAAAGTAAAGTTTGCTCAACAAAATAAATATTTTCTAACCTGGTCACTTGTTACCATGAAAACAAATAAAGCTTCCAAGCCACTAATCCACTGGTACACAGCCCTTGAATAGATGTACATATGGCATGAAAGAGCCCATTGGTAGAGCTGGAGGTGAGTCGGGTATCGAGACAGAGACAGACAGACAGACAGACATGCACGTACGCACAGATAAAGGCAGAGAGACAGAAAAGGAAAAGAACTTCCTTTCGCCAGCCGTGGCTCAGTGGGCAGCACACTCGCCTCTGAGTCAGACGGTTGAGTATTCAAGTCCCACTCCAGGGACTTGAGCACAAAATCTCGGTTGACACTCCAGTGCAGTGCTGAGGGAGCACTGCACTGTCGGAGGCGCCGTCTTTCGGATGAGACATTAAGCCAGGCTCCGTCTGCTCTCTCAGGTGGATGTAAAAAAATCCCATGGCGCTATTTCGAAGAAGAGCAGTGTCCCGGGGCCAATAATTATCCCTCAATCAACATAACAAAAACAGATTATCTGGGGATCATTCACATTGCTGTTTGTGGGAGCTTGCTGTGCGCAATTTGGCTGCCGTGTTTCCCACATTACAACATTGACTACACTCCAAAAGTACTTCATTGGCTGTAAAACGCTTTGAGATGTCCGGTGGTCGTGAAATGCAAGCCTTTCGTTTTCTTTCTTGTATGCAGTGAAACATCTGAAAACATTTCACAGGGAGAGTTGGACCAGAAGCCAGAGTTGGGAGATAACACGAGTGGTATTCAATGAGTTCCATTTTGAGGAGGGTTTTCATGCTGTGGAGAGATTTAGTGAGGCGGGAGGAGTGTAGCCGAGAGTTCTTTACATTAAAATCCCATCCATGTCCCGCTTCAGTCTCCCCAACACAAACCTGCCAACCAGGAAAACCCGCCTCAGTTTGAGGTCTCTTGGTGAAAACTTTTTCTGCTGATAATTGGGCACTGCTTTATCAGAATTACTTTTTAAATAAAGTATTTGCTGATACTGAATGAGCTACTGAGTGAGTGATTCTGGACATTTCAACTTCAGTTACGAGGATAAATTCATTTCCCTCAGAGCCGGCTCGGCCCAAGGGTACAGAAGAGATTTACAAGAATGGTTCCGGGATGAGGGATTATAGTTACGTGGATAGACTGGAGAAGCTGGGGTTGGTCTCCTTGCAGCAGAGAATTTATTTTGGAATTTTTGGATATTAAGGGAATCAAGGGATATGGGGATAGTGCAGGAAAGTGGAGACAAGGTAGAAGATCAGCCATGATCTTATTGAATGGCGGAACAGGCTCGAGGGCCCGAATGGCTACTGCTCCTAATTCTTATATTCTTAAGGCTCAGGAGATTTGATAGAGGTGTTTAAAATAATTTAGAGTAAGTAAAGAGAAACTATTTCCAATGGCTGAAGGTCAGTAACCAGAGGGCAGAGATTTAAGGTGATTGGCAAAAGAACCAGAGGCAACGTGAGGAAAAACTTTTTTTTTAACGCAGCGATTGTTAGTATTTGGAATGCATTGCCTGATAAGGTGGTGGCTAGAGATTCAATAATAGCCATCAAAAGAGAATTGGATAAATGTCTGAAGGAGAAAAAATGGTAGGTGTATGGAGCAAGAGCGGAGACTAACTGGAGACTCGATGGGCATAATGGCCTCATTCTGTGCTGTACTATTCTATGGTTCTATAAGGCACCTTTCCCCCTTAAATCAGCACTCATATTTAAAAAGAAAATGGACATCAAAGCTGCTATTCATTATTTTGACTGGTAGATGTTTAAAGGGGTCCTGATGCTGAAATTCCCAACAAGTCGCCCAGAAGTGTGAAGCTCTCTCCACTCATTGGGCCCAAGTTTCCACAAGAAAAAAAACGGGCGCCCCTCCGAGCTGGGCGCCCGTTTTTCGCGCCTAAAAAAATCCTCGGTATTCTGCACCGACTTACAGGTCCTCTGGCTCTCGGCGCAGACAGCACGAACTGTAGGGGGGCGGAGCCAGGTCCTGGCGCTCAAATCAGTGCCGGGACCTCTGCACATGCGCGCTACAGTCGGCACGCAAATGCAGTAGCTCCAGGCGCCGAACTGTGTGGGAGGGGCCCGAAGCACGCAGCCCCTAGCCCTGGCCCAATGGCCTCACTGGGGCTCCTCCCGGCCAGCTCCTGCTCCCCGCCTGACCAGACCCGACACTCGCTACCCCCCCGCCGACCAGACCCGACCCGAGACCCGCTCCCCCAGCCCCGACCCGAGACTCGCTCCGCCCCCCCCGCACCGACCCGAGACCCGCTCCCCCCCCCGCCCAGACACCCGCTCCCCCCCCGCCCAGACACCCGACACCCGCTCCTCTCTCCCCCCCCCGCTCCCCCCCCGACCAGACACCCGCTCCCCACCCCCGCACCGACAAGAGACCCGCTCCCCCGACCCGACACCCGCTTCCCCCCCCCCCCCCCCGCACCGACCCGAGACCAGACACCCGCTCCCCCCCCGCCCAGACACCCGACACCCGCTCCTCTCTCCCCCCCCCCGCTCCCCGCCCCAAGACCTGCTCCCCCCCCCCGACTGACCCGACCCGACGCCCCCCCTCTCTCCCTCTCTCTCTCTCCCTCCCTCCCTCCCCTCTCACTCTCTTCCCCCCTCCCCCTCTCTCTCTCTCCCCCCCTCCCTCCCCTCTCACTCTCCCCCCCTCCCTCCCCTCTCACTCTCCCTCCCCCCCTCCCTCCCCCCCTCTCTCTTTCCCCCCCTCCCTCCCCTCTCTCTCTCTCTCCCCCCTCCCTCCTCTCTCTCTCTCTCTCCCCCCATCCCTCCCCTCTCTCTCTCTCTCCCCCCCTCCCTCCCCTCTCTCTCTCTCTCCCCCCCCTCCCTCCCCTCTCTCTCTCTCTCCCCCCCTCTCTCCCCTCTCTCTCTCTCTCTCCCCCCCTCTCTCTCTCGCCCCCCCTCCCTCCCCTCTCTCTCTCGCCCCCCCTCCCTCCCCTCTCTCTCTATCTCCCCCTCCCTCCCCTCTCTCTCTATCCCCCCCTCCCTCCCCTCTCTCTCTCCCCCCCTCCCTCCCCTCTCTCTCTCCCCCCCTCCCTCCCCTCTCTCTCTCCCCCCCTCCCTCCCCTCTCTCTCTCCCCCCCTCCCTCCCCTCTCTCTCTCCCCCCCCTCCCTCCCCTCTCTCTCTCTCTCTCCCCCCCTCCCTCCCCTCTCTCTCTCCCCCCCCTCCCTCCCCTCTCTCTCTCTCCCCCCCTCCCTCCCCCTCTCTCTCTCTCTCTCTCTCTCTCTCTCTACCCCCCCTCCCGCTCAGCGGCACGAACGGCTGCAGAATTCTCCCTGGCTGAAGCACTTTCACACAGGTAGGAAGATGGTTTATTTAATCTTTTCTTGGATTATAAATGTTTATTCAGGTTGGATTTATTTGTATAATATTTGTATAAGTATAAATAAGGATTTATTGTCGAATTTAATGAGTTCCCTTCCCCCCCACCTCGTTCTGGACGCCTAATTTGTAACCTGCGCCTGATTTTTTAATGTGTAGAACAGGTTTTTTCAGTTCTACAAAAATCTTCACTGGCTCCATTCTACTTTAGTTTGGAGTGCATTTTCTCTGTGGAAACTTTCAAATCAGGCGTCAGTAGCCAGACACGCCCCCTTTTGAAGAAAAAATTCTGTTCTAAAGTAGAACTGTTCTACCTGACTAGAACTGCAGAAAAAAAAATGTGGAGAATTGCGATTTCTAAAATAGTCCGTTCTCCACCAGTTGCGAATCAGGCGCGAATCATGTGGAAACTTGGGCCCATAGTTTAGTCAGTTGCAGCTGAATACTCGATTATAATAAATCGGCACCATTTATACCAAGTTCATTTGCTGCTAAATCCTATTTCCAAAACCTTTTACTGCACGGTCCAGCTAAAGATGGTGAGCATGCAAAAGATATTTTATTTTATTCCAAGTTTCTAGCTCTGTTCCTTGCTTCTCACAGAAAATAAAAGCATCTGATAGTAATCTGGCAAAATAAACTGAACTTTTTATCCTCTTGCTGAAAATGGAGTTTAGCCTTCAGAGTTTGAAGGGTCAGTCTTGAAGGGTTTCAAATTTTCCATTCATTTATTTTTAAGTAGCCCAGTTTACATACCAGCGTTCAATAAAAAAAACACGAGTAACTCGTGCCAAAAATATATTTGAGCTTTCATGAAATCCACCTCTATGGTCTGCACCAACAAAGTTTTTCAGACTTTGTGCTTATCTGACTGGACAGTGCAAAATATCAAGCATAGTCCTTCCACAGAACATGCAAAATCCAACCTGTTGGTGACTCTGCCACCCTTACATAATCTCAATTATCTACAGACACACTCCCTGATCCTCAGCCACGCCACACGATGCGCTTGCACCCAGAACCAGCACTTGCGAACTGTCAAAATGTCTTTTGACAGATCCAATCCAAGGGCCTTCGCGGGTGGAGATTTGGGCTACTTGCCCAACTCTTACCCAGCGAATGTCCTTCAAACTCTCACGCCTGGTAAAAAGCCAAGCGTAACGCCTGTTTTTACCAGCGTAAAAGTTTCAAAAGATAGAAAAATAAAATTAGCAATAATCTTTATATTAAAAACCCTGTCCATTATTAAGGCAAGTTCATTTTTACCCCTATTAAAACACATTCAAAAAATTCAACAAAATTAATTTTTTGCCTAAAACATTTAATTAAATTCAATTTCAATTAATTTGAAATATGTGAAGTGTTTTCCTTATTTATTTAAAATGTGTATGTTTTTGGGGTATTCTCATTCATAGAAATGTGATCTCCGCACAAACGGAACTTACCATTACTGTGGATGGGGATACGCCATTTTCATTGGTCCACGTGATCCCAGGCTGCATTTACACTCCCGGAATACACGGGCCCCTACGCTGGTCTGCGCAGCTCGGACTCGGAGGTAATTTCGTTAAAAAAAAATTTTGGTCGGAGGTGTCCGTCCGCAGGTCACCTTCGACCCCAATTTCTGGGCCTATAAATCATCACCCAGCTCTTTAATTTGAAGGAATTAATGAAATCAGCAGCAAATGCATTTGCTGGGACTTCCACATCTTCACCTCTCTATGGGTATTTCATTCAGGCTCATTCATTTTAAATTGGTGTCCTTTAGTCTATGCTCACAGTATAGGCCATCTTGTTCATCAACATAGTCAAGACTGCAATCATCGTTCTGCCCTCCACTCTATCCCCACGCGTATCCTTCAATAAAAAGTCCAGCCCAGTCCTCCCTTCCAGCTTACAGCCCCCTATCTCCTCGAAAGGACCTTGCTATAATTCTCTGAACCCTCTGCTTTTGGAGGGAGATTGCGCAAAAAGGTACACAATATTACAAATGCGGTTCTCATCAGCAAGCTAGACAAGATTAGAATAACTTGATCCAACCTAGTCAAATGTCCTTCCAATATAGAAGAGTATTGGATTAAATTGGTTGATAATTTCTCAATGAAGGAGAACTTCCAGGGAATAATCAGTAAGTAAATTCAAAACCTTTCTTTTTTTGCTAATAGACATTCCTTCATGTACATATTCGAACACTCTTTTCCTCAGACGGCCGAAGGCTTCGCTGGCACACTGGAGGTGATATTGAACCTCCGCATCAATGTCTGCCTTTGTTGATAGGAGGCTCCAGAGATATGGGAAATGGTCCACGTTGTCCAGGGCCGCACCGTGAATCTTGATGATTGGAGGGCAGTGCTGTGCGGCGGGGACAGGCTGGTGCAGGACCATTGTCTTACGGACGTTAAGCGTAAGGCCCATACTTTCATATGCCTCAGTGAATACATTGACTACATCCTGGAGTTCAGCCTCAAAATGTGAGCAGACACAGGCGTCTTCCGCATACTGCAGCTCAACAACAGAGGTTGGGGTGATCTTGGAGCTGGCCTGGAGGCAGTGTAGGTTAAACAGCTTCCCACTGGTTCTGTAGTTTAGTTCCACTCCAGCGGGGAGCTTATTGACTGTGAGGTGGAGCATGGCAGCGAGGAAGATTGAGAAGAGGGTTGGAGCGATGACGCAGCCCTGTTTGACCCTCGCCCTTCTGAGGAACAGAGTGTTTGAAAACCAGGCCCTCAAGTCTACCACCAAGTTCATGGTCTACAGGGCTGTAGTAATACCTGCCCTCCTGTATGGATCTGAGGCATGGATGATGTATAGAAAGCACCTCAAGTCGTTGGAGATCCATCACCAACGATGTCTCCGCAAGATCCTGCAAATCCCCTGGGAGGACAGGCACACCAACATCAGTGTCCTCGCCCAGGCTAACATTCCCAGTATTGAAGCACTGACCACACTCGATCAGCTTCGCTGGGCAAGCCACATTGTTCGCATGCCAGATACGAGACTCCCTAAGCAAATGCTTTATGCGGAGCACCTGGGAGACCCTGGCCGAAGATTGCCCGAGGTGGAGAAAGCGCATGCGGGGGGCGTTGAGCTCTTCCGAGTCTCAACGCAAAAAGCATGAAGAAGTCAAGCGCAGGCAGCGGAAGGAGTGCGCAGCAAACCAGCCCCACCCACCCCTTCCCTCGACGAATTTCTGTCCCACCTGTAACAGGGTCTGTGGCTCTCGTGCCGGACTGTTCAGCCACCAAATAACTCACTTTGGGAGTGGAAGCAAGTCTTCCTCGATTCCGAGGGACTGCCTATGATGATGATGTACATTTCTGATCCAACTTTGTATTACCTTATATTAACTCACATTAAAATCCACTTGACGTTCCTTAGCCCATCTGCTTAATCGGTCCAGATTTTTAAATGTCGCATATCTCGCATGTATTCACCTGGTTATGTGCCTGGTTATCAAATTTATAATACAAGCAGCACTGTCCTCCAAATTATCCACAAATAGAACAGGCCACTGCAGAGCTCCATCGAATACTGCTTTCACATTCAACCCGCTCCCTCCACATACCAACACAACTTCATCCATTTCTCAGCACTTTTTCCTTCCTACAGGCAGGCCATTTGTCAGTCCAGCTAATCTGCCAAGACACAAGCAGCTTCTTAAAATCTCACGTGGGGCATCATCAATAGCTCTCTGAAAACCAAACGGAAATACATGCACTGGATGGCTTCATTCACTTGAATTCCATCAGATTAGTGAAGCTTGACCTATTGCGTCTAAAATCAATGCTGATCTTGCATATGGACTCGAGATGAGCACGACTGGCATCCCTTAAGTGCTTTAGAGCATTTTCACCACTACTGATGTTAAATAACACAGTCTATAATTTCCAGTCCCATTTTTTTTTAAATTAGGTTAAGACTGGCGAACCCCATTCCTTGGCTACAATGTCCTGTATTTGCTACGTTTCTAATCATATTTATCAGTGCCTCACCTATTGCCTTTCTCATCGAGAATTATACACTGTATCCCACCTAGCAGAATAAAACATTAGTTTACCTTGCTCACTGTTATCTTTGTAAACCTGTAATTACAATGTTTAACCACCAGAGGGCTCATTTCCTGGAATCCCAAGGGATCCCACAAATCTTTGGGAGCACAGGTACATAAGGAGGCCTCACAGTCTGGAGAGGCACTCTGGAGACCTGCAATAATGGACTACAGTCACACATTACTTTGAGCTTACAGTATCTGGTCAGATTCTTTATTCAATACATAGCACTCATGTTGCAGCTTCATGGGCCAAAATGCTAGTTAGACATTGAAAAAAAGTACGCCTAGTTAAAGAGCTAGCACCATCACAGGCACGATAGGCTGTGCCTTCTGTGCTATAATTTCTATGATTCGAATTGCCACTTGCTGACTTCTGTACATCTCTTCCAAAAAAAGGCTTTTAAAAGTCCCATCTGCCACATGGGAAGACAATATTTTCTGACGATTTTTAATTTCAGCCGCCTTTACAGGCTGCATTACTTTTTCCCTCTCTGTCCCAACCCTCAAAAATGCTGTGCCTCCCCACCTTCCCAGAGGGAAATCTGCCCTGGAAATGGGAATTCCTGCCTGGGATGGAACAACAGCTAGTTTGCTTGCCTGTATTCACCACGATAACCAACCACTCCCACAGCAAAGACACAGAAGCAGACTTCACGGCGATGGGGTGAGCCAACCATCCTAAATAAGAGGCAATGAGCCACTAGTTGCCGTTTCCTCGGTAGCAGCTATAGTGTCTTACTGATTTATAATTATGAAGTAAAATCCAAAGAATAGTCAAGTGGTTTTCTTGCAGATAATGAACAGGAAAAGTTTAATTCACATTTTTTTTAAATCATCTTACATAAATTTCTTCCTTCACATCCATTGTTTTTGAATTGCAGCAGAGCTGGTAATCCTTGGGTAATCCTTGCCACTGGACCAAGACCTAGCTCTGTCAAGCCCGTGTGGTGGCTGATGTGCAACGGCCACCACACGTTAAAAAAAACCACACACAGGCATCTTCCACTCTTCAGGATGTAGTTCAGTTCCTTCACTGAAACACCTGTGAACTCGTCCTTTTTTTGGCGTGGAAGTCATCCTCGTTTCGAGGGACTGCCTATGATGATGGTTATATTGAAACAAATTTGAATTGGGAAAAACCCTAGTTTGTACCAAGAGCCACTGGTGAATTTTCACCTTAAGTTAATGAAAATATTCAGTTCGGAAATCAGGTTTACTTAGATTTCAGTAAGATAATAACTCAATGTGTTATTAATAAACCCAGCAACCTTTTACAGAATAGATTGACAGTTATTTGCGAATCAGGAAGTCTTAATATTCGAGACCATTCTATACAACCAGCAGATTTCACACAAGTTCCTGATCGGTAAATAGAATCCGAAACACGAAACCCATTTCACGTCACGATTCTGGTAATCACATGTATTAAAATAGGTGCAAATTATTCTGCAATAGACATACACATGCCAAATTTGTTGCATTACAGTGAGAGAGAGAAAATATTGGAGTAAAAATTATATAAGAACATAAGAAATAGGAGCAGGAGTAGGCCATACGGCCCCTCAAGCCTGCTCCGCCATTTAATACGATCATGGCTGATCTGATCATGGGCTCAGGTCCACTTCCCTGCCCGTTCCCCATAACCCCTTATCAGTTAAGAAATTGTCCATCTCGGTCTTAAATTTATTCAATGTCCCAGCTTCCACAGCTCTCTCTGGCAGCGAATTCCACAGATTCACGACCCTCAGAGAAGTAATTCATCCTCATCTCAGTTTTAAATGGGCAGCCCCTTATTCTAAGATCATGCCCTCTAGTTCTAGTCTCCCCCATCAGTGGAAACATCCTCTCTGCATCCACCTTGTCAAGCCCCCTCATAATCTTATACGTTTCGGTAAGATCACCTCTCATTCTTCTGAATTCCAACGAGTAGAGGCCCAACCTACTCAATCTTTCCTCATAAGTCAATCCCCTCATCTCTGGAATCAACCTAGTGAACCTTCTCTGAACTGCCTTCAAAGCAAGTATATCCTTTATTAAATATGGAAACCAAAACTGCACACAGTATTCCAGATATGGCCCCACCAATACCTTGTATAGCTGTAGCAAGACTTCAGTTATGATGTAAACAGTAGAACATAAAAAATAGCTGGGAATCAGCAGAGCGAAGATGAAGAAAACGGGATTAAAAAGACAGGAGAGAAATATAATTCTCTTATCTCATTTATTGAAACGCACTCAATCGCAATACAAGACAAACCCCATTAGGCACCAGTGAATGACATTTAGTTAAAACTTACATAAGCCCCTCTCTAATATTATTAAGCATCTTTTAATGCAAAGTCTTTGTTACTCCAGCTGCTGTGGAATTGATGCAAAACTGTGCATATTAATGGAGAGGGGAAACTATACTGTTGGGATTATTATAAATAATGCACCATTCTAAAATTGATTAGAAGTCAGCCTAATGTTAAGCCTGCAGAAAGGTATGATTTGTATTATTGAGCTTGTGATTAAGGAAAGCACTGTACTGGAAAGACTGTAAACAAATCTACTTTGGTTTCTACCACCTGTAAAACTGCCACTGTTCTACCCGCTCCCAAATTTCTTTTCCGCCTCTCCTGCAGGGATTTACAATGGGGTGCAGCTCCACGGCTACTGAAGCCCCTCCCAGACCTTGCCCAAAACGCATTGTCCGCTGGTGTGTGTAACTAGTATCAAAGAACTGTTTTACCGTTGGGAACATTGCAGTTGACTTCAGTAAACACATTTTTCTGAAAACGTTATTAAAATAGTTAACAGAAAAAAGATCCCTGGCTGTGTTTTCCCCAGACTAAAAGGACCCTGGAAAAGATCAGCTAAGCTTAAAGACAAGGGATTGAAACAACAACTTATATTTATATAGCGCCTTTAACTTAGTGAAACGTCCCAAGGCGCTTCACAGAAGTACTATAAGACCAAAAATTTGACTCCAAGCCGCATAAGGAGAAATTAAGGCAGGTGACCAAAAGCTTGGTAGGTTTTAAGGAACGTTTTAAAGGAGGAGAGATAGAGAGGTGGTGAGGTTTAGACAGGGAGTTCCAGAGCTTGGGGCTTCGGCAACAGAAGGCACGGCCACCAATGATTGAGCGATTACAATCAGGGATGATGCAGTTAACCTCCTACCATGTGTGCCTCAGTTCCATACAGGCAGTGAATTCACCAACTAAACCATTGCAGGCTCTCTCCAGCTGATACAGTACTGCTTTCCACACCCACACCTGTCCAGTTTCCAATTGGAAACCAATCTTGTTCAGGAGTGTCTGCTTTATTCTTTAAAAAGACCATCGCCACCCTCCTGTGATAAAGGACCCCCCCCCTCCAGAATCGCCCCCATCTCCTTGGTTGACCTGATTCAGTGCTCCATAACAAACAGGTTCCTCTTTCACCCACAGAGGGCATCTACCTCTCATCTCAAACATTCTGGCTGAGACTGAAATTGCCCAAGGAATCCAGCACAGGCATGATGGGCTGAATGGCCTCCTTCTGTGCTGTATCATTCTATAAATCAACTGAGAATGGGATTAACGAGGCAGTTCAACACGAGTAAAATCAGTTTTTAAGATAGAAGAAGTCTGGGGTTTTTTTTGTCCTGTATTGGGACTGAAGTTTACTTTGCGACATCAAATTCTTCTGAAATAGTGGAAATGTATCCCAGGTAGGCTCATGGTGGGAACACAAGAATTAGGAGCAAGTGTAGGCCAAATGGCTCCTCGATTCAATAAGATCTTCCACCTCAATTCGACTTTTCCACCCCATATCTCTCGATTCCCCTAGAATCGATAAATCTCTCTATCCCAGCTCTGAATATACTCAACGATTCAGCATCCACAACTCTTTGGGGCAGAGAATTCTAACGATTCACAGCCCCGAGTAAAGAAATTCCTCCTCATCTTAAATGCCCGACCCCTTATCCCAAGACTGTGCCCCCTGGTTCTCGACACTTGAGCTAGGAGAAACAACCTCTCAGCATCTACCCTGTCAATCCCCTTCAGAATTTTTGACGTTTCAATGAGATCACCTCTCATTCTTCTAAACTCCAGAGAGCATAGTCCCAATCGACTCCATCTCTCCCATCCCAGGAATTAAGCTCGTGAACCTTTGTTGCACCGCTCTAAGGCAAGTATATCCTTCCTCAGATAAGGACTTGAAAATATCCCCAAAGTAGGCAGGAGGGAAAGATTCTTCTTGCCTGGTACCGAAGCTCAATGAATGATGAAATATTTCCCGGCACTCTCAGTACACATTGCACACTCTGTACTCGCTTTGCTCCCCAGTATATCACAAAACGGTTATTTTTAGAATCTCCCAAATCACGTTCACTTTAGACAGTTGTGGCCGCGCTCTCCCTGATCAGGATATCTTCTGTCAACATGACCGCCTTCACTCCTTGAAGTAGTGACGTTGATCGCTGCGCAAAATTTATTTTCAATTGCGGCACGTGGATATTTTTATCTAACAGTAAATGAACATGACAATCTGAAAAGGTTATGTACACACAGGTGCAATGGCTTTCGACACAGAAGCAGTGGAACCAACTGAATGGGAACCTGAGGCTTATGATAAAATCTGTTGGCTTCTCTTTTATTGAACTGGGTCCCACTTTAGCCTGGCCTTAGCCCAACGAGATATTTCTGCACGAAAAATACTAAACTATGAAGCAGTTTGGTGGCACAGGGACAGGGGAGTGCACGGCTTTGATTCCCCATGCTACAATATTGACAATAGAACGTGGGGAAGTCAGTGTGTGGAGGCAAACAGTTTCCCCCAGTACAGGGAGAGGAGAGAAGGATTACCCTGGCTGCACCACGCACGGCAGCCTATTACATCCTTCACTGCAGTTAGTGCTTGGCCCCAGCAAGAAGATGACAATGAGCTTACCAATGACCTAAATGGGATATCCTCAGTCTCGCAGAGAGGACGGTGATCTCGGCATCGCCACTGGGTGGAAGTGGATGTTCCCAAGATCACGGAGGGAGGGGAGAAACAATTGCGAGGGTTGCCTAAATGGGTGACTCAAATTTCAACACTCCCAATAACTGTTGGCACGTATAGCAGACTTTCACGGCCATGCCAGGAACTCCAAGAGCGAGGGGATGGACCCCAGAACTCTGCATCAATGTAGCACGTCACCTCCCCATTGATACCCCAGGATAGCATCTTCGGTTCACAACAGCTGCCAGGTTCGAGTTCATGAGAAAACGGTCCTGGCGCCGATGCATCCTGCTGTTACACCTGTAATGCATGTGCCTGCGAATGTGCTCACAGGTTTGTCGAGCTGTTGCTACATCCGATGGAGCACGCGGTGCCCATCGGTACGCTCGCAGCCTTCTGCTCGAGGTGGGCGGCAAAGGGACTGGAGTGCATCATCAGCCCCGGCAACCAAATTTTTATTTGATTTAAGTTGATGCTCAAAAGTTAATTTGTCGGTTTTAGTGCTCCACTGTTAATAAGGGGGCATTTGATTTATGGTTTTACAAAAATAGTTGGAGAGCTGTTGCATTGGGAGTGGCTTAGCCAGTCACGTGATGTTCACAAGACTCAATAAAACCCCAGCCAGTTGGGTCTAGGTCATCCACAATGAGGTATGCAGTTGTGAGCCCGGTGGATGAATTGGTAATGTGTAATGTGATTGTTAAACCTTTGTAAATAAACCAACTAGTTCTTAATATCAATATGTAGCTATGAATTCTAAAGCAAAGAACCCACGAAGCAAATACATTACAAAACCAGCATATAAAAAGTAGTGCAGGAAAAGCCCTGAAATATGCCACCACATACACCATTTACCCCACCCCACTAATCGTGTAATCTCCTGGGAGAGGCAGAGAACGATACATTGACTGAGGCTATTTCCAAGCTTACCAGGATGGTGAATTTGCCACTCAGCAGCTCAGACCGAAGAGGCTCTTCGTGAGGTTTCAACTTTACGATACCTTCTTTCAACCTCGTATCCTGAAAAGAGACCAAAAAATACTTTCATTTACTTCATAAAACACGAAGATGTACAGGAAATGTTTGCACTCGCCATGATATTCTCCAAACCCTGTCACCAGGCAAACCAAGCTTTAGATTACTGTGCCCACATATATGTATTTCCAAATGATGGAGTGCTTTCAGTGCAATACTTTGATGAAGTATATTCTGTGCTGCCACATTTCAGCTCTGGGGCAAGATGGTTTACAACGGTCACCAACAATTTAATTTGTTAGATATTTTGATACAAATGGATGGATTACTTGGCAACAGTGGGTCACATCCTCGTGTCACGACAATTATAATCCAGGGAGATAATCAAGAAAAATGAGAAGGGAAGAGCGAGGCAACAGTAATTATAATGGAGTTTCAACAAACAAACAACCTTATTCTTCTCAATATACGGTTCACCTTAATCTTCTCAATAATGCCCAAGGACTCTAAGTTAAGTATCAAGATATCTAATTAGGTTCTTTGTGTTTACTATCTCAGTGGTTCTTAGAACATAAGAACATAAGAAATAGGAGCAAGAGAAGGCCATGTGGCACCTCGAGCCTGCTCCGCCATTCAATAAGATCATGGCTGATCTGATCATGGACTCAGCTCCACTTACCTGCCCGTTCCCCATAACCCCTTATCGTCTAAGAAACTGTCTATTTCTGACTTAAATTTATTCCATGTTCCAGCTTCCACAGCTCTCTGAGACAGCGAACTCCACAGATTTACAACCCTCAGAGAAGAAATTTCTCCTCATCTTAGTTTTAAATATTCTAAGATCATGTCCCCGAGTTCTAGTCTGCCCCATCAGTGGAAACATCTTCTCTGCATCCACCTTGTCAAGCCCCCTCATAATCTTATATGTTTCGATAAGATCACCTCTCATTCTTCTGAATTCCAATGAGTAGAGGCCCAACCTACTCAACCTTTCCTCATGAGTCAATCCCCTCATCTCTGGAATCAACCTAGTGAACCTTCTCTGAACTGCCTCCAAAGCAAGTATATCCTTTTTTTAAAATGTGGAAGCCAAAACTGAACGCAGTATTCCAGGTGTGGCCTCACTAATACCCTGTGCAGCTGTAGCAAGACTTCCCTCCTTTTATACTCCATCCCCTTTACAATAAAGGCCAAGATTCCATTGGCCTTCCTGATCACTTGCTCTACCTGAATACTAACCTTTTGTATTTCATGCACAAGTACCCCCAGGTCCCGCTGTACTGCGGCACTTTGCAATCTTTCTCCATTTAAATAATAACTTGCTCTTTGATTTTTTTTCTGCCAAAGTGCATGACCTCACACTTTCCAAAATTATACTCCATCTGCTAAATTTTTGCCCACTCACTTAGCTTGTCTATGTCCTTTTGCAGATTTTTTGTGTCCTCCTCACATATTGCTTTTCCTCCCATCTTTGTAACGTAGCCAAGTTTGCAGACGATACATTCAGTCCCTTCTTCCAAGTCGTTAATATAGATTGTGAATAGTTGGGGTGCCAGAACTGATCCCTGCGGCACCCCACTAGTTGTTAAACTTGAGTAAATAATTTAGGGCAGTGACTTAAACCTAGAAGTTTAGTTAGTAGTCTAATAAATAGAGGCATGGCAGAGCATCTCAGTCCCATCGAATGCACATCCTGTGCCATGTGGGAAATCCAGGATGCTTCTCGTGTCCTGGACAACCACATGTGCAGGAGCTTGAGTAGCGGGTGGTGTCACTGCAGTGAATCCGCGGGGCTGAGAGATATGTGGATAACACATTTCAGGAGGTGGTCACCACGCAGCTTATGAGTCTACAGGTGGAGAGGGAATGGGTGACTGCCAGACAGACAAGGAGGACCAGGCAGATAGTGCAGGAGTCCCCTGAAAGCATCTTGCTCGCTAAACAGTATTCAGTCCTGAGTACTGGTGAGGGCAATGGTTCCTCCTGGGAGTGTAATCAGAGCCAAGGCCATGGCACCATGGCTGACTCAGCTGTACAGGGAGGGAGGAGGGTGGTCAGGAAAGCAAATAGTTAAGGGGGTTTCAATAGTTAGAGGAACAGACAGGCATTTCTGCGGTTGCAGACGTGACTCCGGGATGATACGTTGCCTCTCTGGTGAACGTGTGGATTGTGGAAATGTCAGAAGCGGAAAAACCGGTGGAAAAGCTCGGGCCAGGGCCAAGCCTCGCTCCTCCCGGGCCGGACTGCAGTTCCCTGTGGGCCGTGTTCACAGGCTCCTGTGAAAAGGGGAACTACGCTGAGCGTGGGGGTGCCGGAGCCCCGGTCTACAAGGCTGCTGTGCTCGAGTATCTGACCGCTGAAATCCTGGAGCTGGCTGGCAACGCGGCCCGCGACAACACGAAGACCCGCATCACCCCCAGATCCTGCAGCTGGCCATCCGCAACGACCAGGAGCTCAACAAGCTGCTGGGAAAGGTGACCATCGCTCAGGGCGGGGTGCTGCCTAATATCCAGGCTGCGCAAGAAAACCACCACTTCGTCCAAGAGCAAGTAAAGCGGACAAGATTTACAGGGTGAAGTTTTGGCTGTATGACACCAGGATCAGCTAGAGCGGTACTATGTTCACCAATGCAACAGCTGAAAGTGAAAAAGCACACTTCAATTCGATCTTGTTCACGCACTCAGATATTGAAGTACAGGGTATAATGCAATAATTCCACTCAGAAATCTTGCCAAGTTTTGTGAGTACAATTTCTTATCTTCCACTTTGGCCCAGAATCAGTTGCATCATCTGCACCGTGCCAAGATGATCAGCTGCAGCAGTGTGGCAGCTGCATGAAGCTGGTCTTACCTTTCTGCGACAGGTCGATTTAAGGAACTGTATCTGCTTCCCTGGCAGGTACTCCGCAGAAGAGTTAAAAATGCAGGTTAGGGCCGAAACGGCTGGGAAACTGAGGTGGCCGAACGAAAGCTTGTACATGTAATCTAACTTTTAACACGGGGCTTTTAAAAAAGCATTTCACTTTCAAAGTTCCACTGTGTGTCTGTCATAGAAACATAGAAACATAGAAAATAGGTGCAGGAGTAGGCCATTCGGCCCTTCTAGCCTGCACCGCCATTCAATGAGTTCATGGCTGAACATTCAACTTCAGTACCCCATTCCTGCTTTCTCGCCATACCCCTTGATCCCCCTAGCAGTAAGGACCTCATCTAACTCCTTTTTGAATATATTCAGTGAATTGGCCTCAACAACTTTCTGTGGTAGAGAATTCTACAGGTTCACCACTCTCTGGGTGAAGAAGTTCCTCCGCATCTCGGTCCTAAATGGCTTACCCCTTATCCTTAGACTGTGACCCCTGGTTCTGGACTTCCCCAACATTGGGAACATTCTTCCTGCATCTAACCTGTCTAACCCCGTCAGAATTTTATATGTTTCTATGAGGTCCCCTCTCATTCTTCTGAACTCCAGTGAATACAAGCCCAGTTGATCCAGTCTTTCTTGATAGGTCAGTCCCGCCATCCCGGGAATCAGTCTGGTGAACCTTCGCTGCACTCCCTCAATAGCAAGAATGTCCTTCCTCAGGTTAGGAGACCAAAACTGTACACAATACTCCAGGTGTGGCCTCACCAATGCCCTGTACAACTGTAGCAACACCTCCCTGCCCCTGTACTCAAATCCCCTTGCTATGAAGGCCAACATGCCATTTGCTTTCTTAACCGCCTGCTGCACCTGCATGCCAACCTTCAATGACTGATGTACCATGACACCCAGGTCTCTTTGCACCTCCCCTTTTCCTAATCTGTCACCATTCAGATAATAGTCTGTCTCTCTGTTTTTACCACCAAAGTGGATAACCTCACATTTATCCACATTATACTTCATCTGCCATGCATTTGCCCACTCACCTAACCTATCCAAGTCGCTCTGCAGCCTCACAGCATCCTCCTCGCAGCTCACACTGCCACCCAACTTAGTGTCATCCGCAAACTTGGAGATACTACACTCAATCCCCTCATCTAAATCATTAATGTACAGTGTAAACAGCTGGGGCCCCAGCACAGAACCCTGCGGTACCCCACTAGTCACTGCCTGCCATTCTGAAAAGTACCCATTTACTCCTACTCTTTGCTTCCTGTCTGACAACCAGTTCTCAATCCATGTCAGTACACTACCCCCAATCCCATGTGCTCTAACTTTGCACATCAATCTCTTGTGTGGGACCTTGTCGAACGCCTTCTGAAAGTCCAAATATACCACATCAACTGGTTCTCCCTTATCCACTCTACTGGAAACATCCTCAAAAAATTCCAGAAGATTTGTCAAGCATGATTTCCCTTTCACAAATCCATGCTGACTTGGACCTATCATGTCACCTCTTTCCAAATGCACTGCTATGACATCCTTAATAATTGATTCCATCATTTTACCCACTACCGATGTCAGGCTGACCGGTCTATAATTCCCTGTTTTCTCTCTCCCTCCTTTTTTAAAAAGTGGGGTTACATTGGCTACCCTCCACTCCATAGGAACTGATCCAGAGTCAATGGAATGTTGGAAAATGACTGTCAACGCATCCACTATTTCCAAGGCCACCTCCTTAAGTACTCTGGGATGCAGTCCATCAGGCCCTGGGGATTTATCGGCCTTCAATCCCATCAATTTCCCCAACACAATTTCCCGGCTAATAAGGATTTCCCTCAGTTCCTCCTCCTTACTAGACCCCCCGACCCCTTTTATAACCGGAAGGTTGTTCGTGTCCTCCTTCGTGAATACCGAACCAAAGTACTTGTTCAATTGGTCCGCCATTTCTTTGTTCCCCGTTATGACTTCCCCTGATTCTGACTGCAGGGGACCTACGTTTGTCTTTACTAACCTTTTTCTCTTTACATATCTATAGAAATCGTGAAATCTCAGGTAATAATTCATATCCGACCACTCCATGGAACAGCACATTCAAACACCAACACACAATGCCACCAATACATGCTGCCTCACAATGCAAGATAGTGACAGGATTGTCTTGACTACTACACATTTGCAATTCATGGCTGGCAATAAGGCACTTTGTCATCGAAGCAGTCCTGATGAAGTGACAAGTCACTGCAAAGCCTAGTTGGGGAGCTATACTGTGAACAAAGCAGTACAGTCCTCCAGCGGCACTTGGCAGGAGGGAAGGGATGAGTCAAACTTGCCTTCAGGGTATGTCGTTTATCATCATCATCATCATCTTTTGGCGGACCCTCGAACGAGGATGACTTGCTTCCACACGAGTTCACAGATGTTTCAATGAAGGACCCGATGTTCCAGTCCTGAACTCCAGTTGAGGGGGTGGAAGATGCCTGTGCGTGGATTTTTTTTAACTTGTGGTGACCGTTGTACATCAGCCACCACACGGGCTTGACAGAGCTAGGCCTTTATCCAGTGGCAAGGGTTAACCAGGATGACTGGAGACCTGCTCTACTGCACGGACCTAGTGCGCACACGTGTGGGCTGACCAGTGCCACCCCTGGGTCCTTGGCTCTTCTGGGCCCCGTGAGCAGTAGTACACAGTGCCTATGTTTACTGAGATGGTGTCACTTAAGTACCAATTTTTTTTGCAAAAATCTTCCCCTACCACATACCCAAGTTGCAGAAGTATTCTTTATGTCCATTTCAAAGGCAGCAAAAATGGACTCTGTACAAAATGCTTTTACAACTACACACGGCCCACCAGCTCCATTTAGCCGGAGCTCAGAAAAATGTTCAGTTGGTCACAAAGAAATGGCAAAGCCCCACTCGGATACAGAACACCTGCTCCCCACCCCGGATAGGAGGCATCTTTGGAAATGAAGACCCATTTCTCATTGGGATGTGACTAACCCTTCGAGGCAGCAAGGATAAACTATGGACCTGACCTGACATTGCCTCAGAATAAAAGGGGCAGCTTGCTTGAGGGTAAAAGGGAGCAAGTCACCCTCCATAGGAGGAGGAAGAAGAAAAGGCAGCTTTATCCACAACTATGACAGAAGACAACTCCACTGGTTGCAATCAGCTTTTTAGTTTGGTGGAGATTTGTTTGAACCCAATTTTTTTTTCTCCCTCTTTACTGGGGCTGAAACTAAATCAAAATTAGACTTTTGGAAAGCAGATTTTCTGCAAAAATCACATAATTACATTATACAACTGCGTCAGCATAGAGATACTCTGGCCGAGTCAAATAGATTTCCACGGACAGAGTGGAGAGCAGTTCACAGAAACTCAGGTGGTTAGGCACAGCTCAACACAAGCCGAATCACAATACGAGACAAGGGCTGCTGGCTTGGTTGCCCAGTACTGATTTGGCAGCAGTAGCTTGGAGTGCCTTTAATTACTCGCACAGACTGCAGCAACATGGTCCAGTTTGTGCAGGACTATGTTTTGATTCAGGGCAAAGGGAGGGAAGGAGGGAACGCAACAGCTGTGGGAAAGGATTCTTCCTTCGCACATGGCTTTTGAATTACTGTGTGGGATCTGAATTTTTGGATACCGTCCAACTGGACTTTAGGCAGTTTGTCTTCATCGACTGCCTGATCTCCCGAGAGGAGCGGAGAGCAGGGGACACGCACACACACCAGCCTTTCTAACTCGGTGAGTGGAAACCGAACACGCAGTGACAACCTTCTCAGCATCTGATCCCCTCCGCATACATCGGCAATGGACTCATTTTGTATTGTTGATGGCCACGTCATTGTCTACAGAAATGTTACCCTCTCTCTTGCCTCCCTGCTGTCCTCCCCCTCCCTCTCCACAAGGCGCGATGGAAACTATTAAAACAGAGAGAAGCACACACAAAAATGCAAATACTGTCAACTCAGAGGCTGCAATTTCAGGCATGTTTGTGTGTTGTTATGGATTTATTCCTCTGAAAGTTTAAATGCTCATTATGTTAATATCTGGCCACTCCCTCGATGCGCATTTTTAAAAATAATATTGAGAAACCAAGCTGAAAGGCCGAGGCCAAGGTTTAAAGAGACTACAAGAGAAAACAAGCTCACTGAGGAAGTGGTCATTAGATGACAACAAGCTTGGGTTTAAAATAAAGACTTGCATTTTCTAGCACCTTTCACGACCTCAGGACGTCCCAAAGCGCTTTACAGCCAATGAAGTACTTTTGGAGTGTAGTCACTGTTGTAATGTAGGAAACGCAGCAGCCAATTTGCGCACAGCAAGCTCCCACAAACAGCAATGTGATGATGAGCAGATCTGTTTTACTGACGTTGATTGAGGGATAAATATTGGCCCCAGGACACTGGGGATAACTCCCCTGCTCTTCTTCGAAATAGTGCCATGGGATCTTTTACATCCACCTGAGAGCAGACTTGGTTTAGCGTCTCATCCACATCTCTACAGTGCAGCACTTCCTCAATATTGCACTGGAGCATCAGGCGAGATTTTTGTGCTCAAGTCTCTGGCACACAACTTTCTAACTCAGCGGTGAAACTGCGCCGTGGCTGTTACTGTAAAAGCCTGAAGACTGTAGGATGAAGGGGAGGAAAGTATGAACCAAAGGAGTTTCACAGCTTTGAGGACAAGGCAAAGAATGAGACTAAGCAATGTCTTCATTTCAATGCAAAAGGGTTGTAGGGATTAGGAAGCATCTCAGATGGCTGTCTGAGGATATTAAGCGAATAGCTGGAGCATTGACACTAAGAGGGTCCCAAATCTGTGTTGAATTAATTGATCTTGGCTAGTTATGGGCAATAGAATTGTCTTCATTGCCCCTAGGCGAGCAAGGGAGTAACTGTGGTTCCTGCTCCTGATAGGCATCCAGACATCCATGCTGGGTGATGATAGATTTGAGCTCGAGCATTCTCCCTTTTGTGACAGTGGGTAGCACCTCACCTGAGTCAGAAGGTTGTGGGTTCAAGTCCCACTCCAGGGACTTGAGCACATAAATCTGGGCTGACAGTCCAGTGCAGTGCTGAGGGAGTGCCACACTGTCGGAGATGCCGTCTTTCGGATGAGACGTTAAACCGAGGCCCCGTCTGCTCTCTCAGGTGGATGTAACAGATCCCATGGCACTACATCGAAGAAGAGCAGGGGAGTTATCCCCGGTGTCCTGGCCAATATTTATCCCTCAATTAACATAACAAAACCTGGTTATCTGGTCATTATCACATTGCTGTTTGTGGGAGCTTGCTGTACGCAATTTTGGCTGCCGCATTTCCCACATTACAACAGTGACTACACTCCAAAAGTACTTTATTGGCTGTAAAGCGCTTTGAAACGTCCAGTGGTCATGAAAGGTGCTATATAAATGCAAGTCTTTCTTTCTTTGTCAAACAACCCGTCAAGGTACACAAGGATGAAGTATCAGGAGCTGCCTGGGACTCCTGGAACCATCCCACAGCAAGCAGTCAACACCTCCAAGAAATAAGGTCAGGAGAGACGGAGATCATTCTCGTTGTAAACATTTTTTTTTGGATTAAAAAAAAGTTTCTATTGCGAACGAACCAGAATCAGAACTAACTGCAGCAGCCACATATGAAGCCTGGTTTCCATCCCCGTCTATCGAGGTCCCAATCTCAACAGCGTCGGTGGGAAGGATGTGGAGGGGCTGGACCTACCTTCCAGTGGCTGGCTCTGGAGTCGCATCAAGGATTTGGGCGGAACCTTCAGATTAGAGCCAGGCCGTTCAGAGGTGAGGTCAGGAAGCACTTCTTCACACAAAGGCTGGTGGAAATCTGGAACTCCCACCCTCAAAAAAGCTGTTGAAGTTCGGGGGTCAATTGAAAATTTCACAACTGAGATTGACAAGACTTTTGTTGGATGACGGCATCATAGAAACATCGAAAATAGGTGCAGGAGTCGGCCATTCAGCCCTTCGAGCCTGCACCACCATTCAATATGATCATGGCTGATTATGCAACTTCAGTCCACCATTCCTGCTTTCTCTCCATACCCCTTGATCCCTTTAGCCGTGAGGGCCACATCTAACTCCCTTTTGAATATATCTAACAAACTGGCCCCAACAACTTTTTGCGGTAGAGAATTCCACAGGTTCACAATTCTCTGAGTGAAGAAGTTTCTCCTCATCTCGGTCCTAAATGGCTTACCCCTTTTCCTTAGACTGTGACCTCTGGTTCTGGACTTCCCCAACATCGGGAACATTCTTCCTGAATCTAACCTGTCCAGTCCCGTCAGAATTTAATATGTTTCTATGATATCCCCTCTCATTCTTCTAAATCCTGTGCTTCAGTTTATTTGTTATTTGTGTTTAATGTATTTTCAATTTATTTGTCATAAACCTCTTGGTGGTTGCTTGCTGATATGTCCTTTATGCACAGAGTAGTGAGGTTGCAGTCATCCATGAAGCTGCAGGAAATACAGAAGGCCCACCACATGTACCTGCAACTATCTATGTCAGGTATGTTTTGCTGGAGTTGCTGTGGGGCATTGCTCCCAGGCACAGCATCTGTCACTGGTGCAGACTCGCACAATTAGTGACAAATAGTTGCACTCTAAACACGCAACGGCCAGCAGGCCCCTCTTCACCGTGCACATTAGTGGGAGTATTCAAGGGATTTGTTCCACTGTGGATAAGCAGCCAAGGCGGGCGAATAGAGTTAAGTTACCGATCTGCCACGATCTGATTAAATGGCGCAATGGCCTCGAGGGGCTATAAAAGATCCACAATAATCGGAAGGAAGCATGTAGCCCAGGAAAGAGGAGAGAGAACATTTTAAAAGCAACTCTTGCTGGGGAGAAGGAAACTCAGATTATTAAAAATAATTAGATTCCACCCCCATCCCCATTATTTTGAACAGTTGTTTCAAATCAGAGTGTGATGACTTCAGCAGTGTTGCTGGTGAAGAGGAGTTACTGAATCCGACAGGGCGAGGGAGGGCATGTCCATGCTGATATTTCAATGCCCTCCCACCACAGGGTGTCCAAATCAACAATCCAAGTCAGATCCATCATAGGCAGTCCCTGGAAACGAGGATGACTTGCTTCCACACAAAAAAAAGATGAGTTCACAGGTGTTTCAATGAAGGACCTAATATTCCAGATCCTGAACTACATCCTGAAAGGTGGAAGATGCCCATGGATTTTTTTTTAACTTGTAGTGGCCGTTGCACACCAGCCACCACACGGGTTTGACAGAGCTAGGTCTTGGTTCAGTGGCAGGGATTAACCAAGACGACTGGAGACCAGCTCTGCTGCACGGACCTAGTGCACACACATATCGCAGTGTGGGCTGGCCCGTGCTGCCCCTGGGCCCTTGCCTCTTCTGGGCCCCAAACTCATGCCTCTCCCGGGTCCCGATCACGTCCTTCTACAATCTCTCGCCGCTCCTTCGCACCGATCTCACCGCTCCTGCTGTACCTGCCCACACTCCAATCACCGACCTGGACCTTGATGACATCACACTTCGCTGCCGACGCCCTCCTACACCAGCTCGCGCTGCTCCCTGAAGTAGTATGCCTCCACGCTGCTTCTTTTATGACCCCGACCTGCCGCTGGTGTTCTCACGCAGGTCGGGGCCTCCGCGCAGATATCAGCACATTGAAACATCAATATTCTAAGCAAAAATCAACACGTATCACAACAGGAAACAAAGTTAGTTGCAATGAATTTACCGATTTTATTTTTGGCAGTCGCGTTGTGAGACGCTCTGTAACGGAGTGTTAAAGCTTGAACTGAGTTTATTCAACTCCCTTCCCCATGTCAGGGGTCAAAGCCTTTTGCTGACAGTATCAGCTCTTGCTGTTTGAACATATTTGTAGGCTAGTTATTTGCAAAAAAAAGAACTGGGTGATTATGATGTAACTGCTGCGTTTTTGCATAATCAGAAATCTTGCAGGGCAACATGACACTTAAACAATAACGCACGCAGCAGAAATTAACACAAGGTAGCATTTCTCTATCCTGGATGGACCTTATGAAAGTAATGTACAAACCTATAGCTTGTGTTATGGGATGTCTCCCGCAAGTCGATTGCTCAGTGTGTGCAATGCATACCCATATCACGCTCTCAGAAAAACATAAGAAATAGGAGCAGGAGTAGGCCATACAGCCCCGCTAGCCTGCTCCACCATTCAATACGATCATGGCTGATCCGATCATGGACTCAGGTCCACTTCCCCGCCCACTCCCTAACCCCTTATCCCCCTTATCGGTTAAGAAACTGTTTGTGTCTTAAATTTATTCAATGACCCAGCTTCCACAGCTCTCTGAGGCAGCGAATTCTACAGATTTACAACCCTCAAGAGAAGAAATTTCTCCTCATCTCTGTTTTAAATGGCCGGCCCCTTATTCTAAGATCACGTCCTCTAGTTCTAGTCTTCCCCATCAGTGGAAACATCCTCTCTGCATCCACCTTGTCAAGCCCCCTCATAATCTTATACGCTTCGATAAGATCACCTCTCATTCTTCTGAATTCCAATGAGTAGAGGCCCAACCTACTCAACCTTTCCTCATAAGTCAACCTCCTCATACCCAGAATCAACCTAGTGAACCTTCTCTGAACTGCATCCAAAGCAAGTATATCCTTTCTTAAATAGGGAGACCAAAACTGTACGCAGTATTCAAAGTATACATACGCTCACATATACATACTGCCTGCAGGACAGAAAGAATCTTTTCGGTTAAAAAGGGCCCGATGTTGCCCCACACTCTTCAAAGGCGTGTGCTGGCCATGTGACCTTGCAGGTACCCCATTCACAAAGAAATCAAAGCCTACCCGGTATGAGTGGAAGAGCTCAATGGCACGGTATACGTCAAATTTTCTGGCCATGAGGAATTTGACTGCTGCATTCCAGGAGAGAGGAGAGACGCCATGCTGTGTGGTCCACTTGTTGATCTCCTCCAGGAACTGCTTGGTGGCCTGAGAGATAGACAGAAATAATTACCTTCAAAGCATTGGGAGGGGAGGGAAATATCAGATACACACATCTGCCTTAAAATTAGCTATCAATGTCAAATTAATGTCTCGTTACGTTAACTGTATTCACTTTATGTCGAGCTTAAGAATTTTCAACCCTTTGGATGATAATGGAATTTATTACTGTTGGTGGAACCATCTCATCAGTCCCTTATATTGAGTTAATGCTTCATCCTGCAACAAGTCACCAACTAGAAATCGAGGACTTCAAGATGACGGAGACACCCTTCCACACTGCTCAAAAGCAAGTAACGGCAAGTTTACAGTACACTGGAACATGGTCCAAAAGCAGGTGGTCCAGCTGTTTGGCGGGAGATGGCAGAGAGAGGAAAACAAAAGCCCTCAGCAAGGCACAGTTATTGTCAAGTCACATAACGTTAGGCAAGGGATCGCAAAATATTGGGGAAATCCGGAAGCAGTTCAAATTGATGACTCTTTTAAAAAAAAGTCGCGCAAACCCCACAAAGGGAAGAGGGCACGGAAGGGAGAAAAGAAAACAGGTCATCACGGTTCACCGCGGGGTCACCGGCCCTTCGCTGAGCAACAGCTGGAGATGGACAGCAACTTTCAAATTTCATTATTCATCATAGGCAGTCCCTCGGAGTCGAGGAAGACTTGCTTCCACTCTAAAAGTGAGTTCTCAGGTGGCTGAACAGTCCAATACGGGAATTACTGTCTCTTTCACAGGTGGGACAGATAGTGGTTGAGGGTAAGGGAGGGTGGGACAGGTTTGCCGCACGCTCCTTCCGCTGCCTGCGCTAGGTTTCTGCATGCTCCTGACGTTGAGACTCGAGGTGCTCAGCGCCCTCCCGGATGCACTTCCTCCACTTAGGGCCGTCTTTGACCAGGGACTCCCAGGTGTCAGTGGGGATGTTGCATTTTATTAAGGAGGCTTTGAGGGTTTGAAAAGTTTCCTCTGCCTACCGAGGGCTTGCTTGCCGTGTCAAAAATACACGAGCCGGCAAACACTGCAAACAGCACGTCTGCAACAAGCATTTTGAGTACTTTCGTCGACGTCTTCTTCTTCTGAGGGAGTCCCCTGGAGTCGAGGATGACTTGCTTCCACACTGAAATGGGTTCTAAGGTGACTGATGAGCCCAATGCCAGACCTACACGCTCTGTCACAGGTGGGGCAGACGGCGGTGGGAGGGATGCTTGGGTTGTCGTA
Organism: Pristiophorus japonicus; assembly: GCF_044704955.1. Taxonomy (NCBI): domain Eukaryota; kingdom Metazoa; phylum Chordata; class Chondrichthyes; family Pristiophoridae; genus Pristiophorus; species Pristiophorus japonicus. Next base: position 82,882,809 of record NC_091997.1, read on the forward strand.
CGCTCCTTCCGCTGTTGGACTTGGCTTCCGCGTACTCCCGGCGAAGAGACTCAAAGTGTTTGCCACCTTCTCGGATGCTCCATCTCCACTTTGAGTGGTCTTGTTGCATTTTTTCAAGGAGACTTTGAGGGTGTCCTTGAAGCGTTTTCTCTACCCTCCTGGGGCTCGCCTGCCATGACAGAGCTCTGAGTAGAGCGCTTGTTTCGGGAGTCTAGTATCAGGCAGGTGGACAATGAGTACTGTCTTACTGCCATGGTTAGTGCCATGTGGATTTCTGCCAGAATTTGAGCCAGGTGGGACCAGAACGAATCAGGTATATGAGTGTATCAATATCCCTCCACAAACAGCAGCATTAGTGTTGTGCATTCCCAATTTTCATCGCTTCACCATTGGTGGCCGTGCCCTCAGCTGCCTAAGCTCTGGAATTCCATCCTTAAACCTTTCCACCTCTCTCCTTCTCTTTCCTCCTGTAAGACGCGCCTTAAAACCTACCTCTTTGACCAAGCTTTTGGTCACCTGTCCTGATATCGCTTGTGTGGCTCGGTGTCAAAGCTTGTTTGATAGCGCTCCTGTGAAGCGCCTTGGGAATGTTTCACTACGTTAAATACAAGCTATTGTTGTGTTACACCTTCTCATTCTGCATGAATATGCGACACCAATGTTCTTGTCACAATGCATTAGGTGGACATCACATCCTCTAGTGTTCTCAACCGAATATTCAATGAAAGTTTGCAACCTTTTTTAGAAATTTTAAAAGTACAGGTTTCAGTAAAGCAAGAATTTACATCTTACTGAAAGGAAAATCAGGACAATGTCACGTTAAATTCAGCAACGATTACTTGGTGACTGGCATCTATAAATGGCAGGCCATGTCACAGGTCACTCACTGGAAGCGAAATGCGCATCCACTGAATTCAACTCTGCAGCAGAGCGTGTGATGTTAGAAGCCGCTTAAAAACTGTAGATTCCTACTTGCAAAACTAACTTGGGAAAGTACAACGTATTGGAAGGTCAGCCAAGATGTGTTTAACGTGACATTGTGCTAGTACTTTTTACTTGTGTTTAATCCTTTTTACAAAGTCAGACGAGTTTATGTTGTGCTTTTCCCACACAAGAGCCATACCCCAAATCTCCAGCACTCGAAAGAAAGACTTGGATTTATATAGCACCTTTCTCGACCACCAGTCGTCTCAAAGCGCTTTACAGTCAATGAAGTACTGTTGGAATGTAGTCACTGTTATAATGTGGGAAATTCAGCAGCCAATTTGCGCTCAGCAAGCTCCCACAAACAGCAATGTGATAATGACCAGATAATCTGTTTTTTTTCATTTATCAACCCGAAACGTTAACTCTGTTATGATGACGGGTCCGCTGAGATTTCCAGCATTTTATGTTTTTATTTCAGATTCCAACATCCGCAATATTTTGCTTTTGAAATCGTTTTTTTTGTTATGTTGATTGAGGAATAAATATTGGCCAAGACAACAGATAAAACTTCCCTGCTCTTCTTCGAAATGGGATCTTTTATGCTCACTTGAGAGTGCAGAGGGGGCCTCGGTTTAATGTCTCATCCAAAAGACAGCACCTCCGACAGTGCAGCACTCCCTCAGCACTGCACTGGAGTGTCAGACTGGAGTGGGACTTGAACCCACAACCTTCTGACTCAGAGGCAAGAGTGCTACCCACTGAGCCACAGCTGACTCTTACACCGCTTCCCCCGCGCCTGTACCATTTCCAAACCAATCTGTGCCCAGGCCTCCAGCTATACTGCTCCTCGCAGCCAGGAAACAACTCTCCTCTGCTCAGCCTCCCCCTTCCCAGCAACATCATAGCATGACTAACGTCGAAAACTTAGTATAGGGCTGCAAACAGGAACTGACATCCCACCAGCCCATGATGCAGGGTGTGGTTTTCATTATTATTTGTTTTCAAGATGAGGGCAATGCTCGATTCATTGCCCATCCCTAGTTGCCTTGAGAAGGTGGCAGTGGGCTTTCTCCTTGAGAGTTGACATCCTGGTACAGGCGGTGCGGCCCTGACCTGCAAGAGATCATCAGCGGCAGGTCGGGGCCATAAAAGGAGCAGCGAGCGGCGGCCATGTGCAGTGTGGCAGCGTACCACGGCAAGGTACAGCGCGAGCTGGTGCAGGAGGGCGACGGCTGCGAAGAGTGACGTCATCAAGATCCAGGTCGGTGATTGGAGCGTGGGCAGGTACAGCAGGAGTGGCGAGGTCGGGGCGAAGGAGCGGCGAGAGACTGTAGAGGGATGTGATCGGGGCCCAGGGGAGGGGTGAGTTTGGGGCCCAGGAGACCTGCTCTGGTGTGCGCACTAGGCCCGTGCAGGCGAGCAGGTTTCCAGTCGTCTTGGGTAATCCTTGCCACTGGATAAAGGCCGAGCTCTGTGAAGCCCGTGTGGTGGCTGGTTTGCAACGGACACCCCACGTTAAAAAAAATCCACACACAGGCATCTTCCACCCTTCAATATGTAGTTCAGGACCTGGAATATTAGGTCCTTCATTGAAACACCTGTGAACTCATCCTTTTTTGGTGAGGAAGCAAGTCATCCTCTTCTCTGTGGAATTTGCTGCCTCAGAGAGCTGTGGAAACTGGGACATTAAATAAATTTAAGACAGAAATAGACAGTTTCTTAAACGATAAGGGGATAAGGGGTTATAGAGAGCGGGCGGGGAAGTGGAGCCGAGTCCATGATCGGATCAGCCATGATTTTACTGAATGGCGGAGCAGGCTCGAGGGGCCGTATGACCTACTGTTCCTATTTCTTATGTTCTTATGTATCGAGGGACTGCCAATGATGCCAGGTGGGGCTCCCACAATGATGGTGAGCAGGGAACTCCAGGATGTTGATCAGCGATGATGAAGGAGCGACGCTATGTTTACAAGTGAGGATAATGTGTGACTGGGAGGCATTCCTGTGATTTTGCTATTCTTGTCCTTATTGGTGATAAGGCTGGGAGGTGTTATTGAAGTAAGCAGGCGGTCACAGCGCATTGTGTTCACTATCCATTCACCTACAAGCTTTAGCACAGTGCTGAAGAGCCATGGAGTCAGAAATCCTCGTACCTAGATGTCCCACTGCTTCTCATTGGGGGAAGGTGACAATTACATGGTTCTCTTCTGGAAAGGAAAATAAACAAAGGTCCTAGCTCCCAACCCAGTCAATGACGTTGTGTCTTTTGTTAGCTGTGGCTCAGTGGGCAGCACCCTCGCCTCTGAGTCAGCAGGTTGTGGGTTCAGGTCCCACTCCAGGGACTTGAGCACATAAATCCAGGCTGACACTCCCAGTGCAGTGCTGAGGGAGTGCTGCACTGTCAAAGGTGCCGACTTTTGGATGAGACGTTAAACCGAGGCCCCATCTGCTTTCTCAGGAGGATATAAAAGATCCCATGGCACTATTTTAAAGAAGAGCAGGGGAGTGATCCCCGGTGTCCTGGCCAATATTTATCCCTCAATCAAAACAAAAAAAACAGATTATTTGGTCATTGTCACATTTTTGTTTGTGGGAGCTTGCTGTGTGCAAATTGGCTGCTGCGTTTCCCACATTATAACAGTGACTACACTCCAAAAGTACTTCACTGGCGGTAAAAACGCTTTGAGACATCCGGTGGTCATGAAAGGCGAAGGGTTCAGCGAATGTTTGGTGTGGAAGTGCGGCGGGAGATCGTGGTGGAGGCGCGGCGAGGGATCATGGCGGAGGTGCGGCAAGGGATTGTGGCGGAGGTGCGGCGAATGTTTGTGGCGGAGGAGCGGCGAGAGATTGTGGCTGAGGTGCGGCAAATGAGGGTACGGGGCCCAGAAGAGCCAAGGGCCCAGGGGCAGCACGGGCCAGCCCACACTGCGATATGTGCGCACTAGGTCTGTGCAGCAGAGCTGGTCTCCAGTCATCTTGGTTAACCCTTGCCACTGGATACAGGTCTAGCTCGGTCAAGCCCGTGTGGTCGCTGGTGTCCAACGGTCACCCCACGTTAAAAAAATCCACGCACAGGCATCTTCCACCCCCTCAATTGGAGTTCAGGACTGGACCATCGGGTCCTTCATTGAAACATCTGTGAACTCTCGCGGAAGCAAGTTATCCTCGTTCGACGGTCCGCCTATGATGAGGACATTAATGTGAGTCTTTCTTTCTTTTGATGTGATCAAAGAGAGAATGCAATCATTTCCATTCCTTGACATATACTCGATGTAAAAGAAACCCACACAGTGTTTCAACAGGGAGCAGGAATGACACAAAGGCTAGGCCCTTATGAAGACAAATCGGAAGTGTCTTTCTGCATCTGCCAGCAGTTCTGTCGAAGTGTTGTGGGAGCCAGATTATCTAACCTTTCGTATCAGCTACCAGTATGGAAATTGTGCAAAACTAACTCATTCCATGACATTGCAGACACCCTACCAAAGAAAAAAATGATGCTTTCCAAATTTTGAGAGGGCTGGCTTTGAGACAAGGGGAAAAGATGGAAGGAAAAAGAAGGGAAAAAAAATCAAATCGCCTATTTTTGGCTCCGGAATGTAAATCAAACTAGAAGATAAAGACACGCCAGTACATTTTTTGTTAAAAGCAACAAATTTTACAACCATGGTAAGTGTACAACTTCCTGTGCCCTTGAGTTTCAAGGTTAAGTTGTATTCACAAGGCACCCGCTCCAGCTATCTGTGGAAGCCAAAGCAAAATCTCCGGGCATATTACAAGCCTAATCTTTATTAGAAAACAAAAAGGCCTTCCACAACAGCTTAGAAACACAAACATGTCGAAGCCCATGGGTCCCAACGCATTCCTTACAAACTGGTTTTAAAATCCTGTAGAATTAATCTGGGCAATGACAAGTGTAAAAACCCAACTTGTGAACGCAGGTAAAGCTCACCTCACATCCCAGGATTGCAGTGGACCTCGAGTGCTCCATTTGACCCTGGGGTACGGTATCACATGGTTATGTTACTATAATCCACAGGCCTGGACTAATGATCCTGAGGCACTAGTTCAAATCTCACCAGGGCAGCTGGGGAATTTTAATTCAATTAATTAAATAAATCTGGAATAAAAGGCTAGTATCACTAATGGTGACCATGAAACTACTGAATTGATGTAAAAACCCATCTGGTTCACTCATGCCCTTTAGGGAAGGAAATCTGCCGCTCTTACCCGGTCTGGCCTATATGTGGCTCCAGACCCACAGCAATGTGTTGACTCTTAACTGCCCTCTGAAATGGCCAAGCGAGACACTCAGTTCTATAAAGTGGCTTGCCACCACCGTCTCGAGGGCAATTAGGGATGGGCAATAAATGGTGGCCTTGCCAACATCGCCCACATCCTGTGAATGGATTGAGGACAACACGGAGAACAGATGCTGTCCAGAATTGTTTCGAAAACGAAACTGCCTCTCAGTTCTGCACCAGCTGTCACTGCAACAAGCGGCGTGACAGTGTGTAAAATTACAGAGCTGAATACCAGCACAATACTGAATGCTTACCTGGGCAGGGGAAATGTTACAGGGACACCCTCAAAGCCTCCCTGAAAAAGTGCAACATCCCCACTGACACCTGGGAGTCCCTGGCCAAAAACCGCCCTAAGTGGAGGAAGTGCATCCGGGAGGGAGCTGAGCGCCTCAAGTCTCGTCACCAAGAGTATGCAGAAATCAAGCGCAGGCAGCGGAAAGAGCGTGCGGCAAACCTGTCCCACCCACCCTTTCCCTCAATGACTATCTGCCCCACCTGTGACAGGGACTGTGGTTCTCGTATTGGACTGTTCAGTCACCTAAGGACTCATTTTTAGAGTGGAAGCAAATCTTCCTCGATTCCGAGGGACTGCCGCTGATGATGATGCTTCTGCTATTCCCAGTTACACCTCCTTGAGACCCATCTTTTGTTTCCTTACTCATCCCATTATCACCCCTTTTTGCCTGGCACCATCGGCCCCTTTTGTCATTTAGTCTCTCCTGCCTGCCACCCTATCACAGACTTTCCCTTTTGTTCTTCCCTCCCTACTTTCCCTGCCTCTGCATTTGCTGAAAACCTGTTCCATCTCTAACTTTTTCCAATTCGGACAAAGGGTCATCGACCTGAAACATCAGCTCTGCTTTTCTCTCTCTCCACAGATGCCTGACCTGCTGAGTATGTCCAGCATTTGGGGTTTTTAATTCACATGTACCTCCTAATGCAACAAGCTGCTGGTGGCTTCTGTGCTGCAAGATGAAGGTGCCAAGTTAATTTGGGAGGGAGGCAAGTTTACACACCAACTGGTCGCTAGCTAAAGATCAACAGTGCTATAGGCAGAGAGAAAAGGAAGCCTTAGAACATAACATAAGAAATAGGAGCAGGAGTAGGCCATATGGCCCCTCGAGCATGCTCTGCCATTCAATACGATCATGGACAATCCGATCATGGACTCAGGTCCACTTCCCTTGCATTTATATAGCGCCTATCATGATGGCTGAAAGCGCTTTACAGCCAAAGTAGTACTTTTTTTTTTAAAGTGTTGTTACTGTGAGAAACATGGCAGCCAACTTGCGCACAGCAAGCTCCCACAAATAGCAACGTGATAATGAGCAGGTAATCTGTTTTTATTATGTTAATTGAGGGATAAATATTGGCCAGGACACCGGGGATAATTCCCCTGCTCTCGAAATAGTGCCATGGGATCTTTTACGTCCAACTGAGCGAGCAGACGGGGCCTCGGTTTAATGTCTCATCCGAAAGACGGCACCACGGACAGTGCAGCACTCCCTCAGTACTGCACCGGAGTGCCAGCCTGGATTTTTGTGCTCGAGTCTCTGGAGTGGGACTTGAACCCACAACTTTCTGATTCCGAGGCGAGAGTGCTGTCCACTGAGCCACAGCTGACTCTGTTGTAATGGAAGGAAGGTATGAGTAAGTGACTGCTGGTCAGGTTTCTGATACCCTAGTGAGGGGTCATTTGCTTGTCATCTAACTATTACCTGTTCACTTTCAATGAAAAAATACACACAGGAGAGAAAAAAATATAAAAATTCAAAGACTTCCATTCAATCTGCAAGCAACTGATTGGTCCAATTTGCAGCACTGAATCTCAGTATCAAGGCAATACAATGATGAGTATTATACAGCACCTTGAACGTAGTGAAATGTCCCATATAATACTCCTTATAATTCAGAATCTTCAAGCTGCCATCTGAGGCCAGAGTACAATGCAACAAGATGCACTTCTCAATTTCTGGGATTTCGGGAGGTATCAGTCACTTCCCTCGCAGGTCCTACACCTGGAATAGTCCGAGAGGTGGGCTATATTGGCCCAGAATTTGCAGTCAGCAGCAAAGTAAAGGTGTTCACACAAGGATCTCGCGATTCCCGTGTCAAGGACTTTGGGTTTTCCGACAGCCAATTTAAATCAACCGAGTGTAGTGGGGATCCCCTTGTGCGAACTGCTGTGATGTCAACAAGCTATCAGAGCAGCCAATCAAACCGCAGAATTCTCAGACAGCAAACAAGGGGCTGGGTGAGCTCTTCAAATTCTAACTTTTGAAAAATGTTAGAGAGAGAGCAAAAACAAAGTTTGGGGGTCTCGCATGGGGAAAGGCAAACCTGAAATAATTACAGGTTGAACCTCCCTTATCCAGAACTCCCTTGTCCAGAACTCCCTTATCCAGAACCACCCGTCGTCCGGAACCATTCCTGGCCACCGGGTGGCGCATGTGCAGAACTCCGACATGAACAAATTGAAGTCCTTCCTCGCTGTCGACTTCCGCAATCGCTGGCCTGACCCCGCGATCCACCGCCCCCCCCACCAATGATCTCTCTGCCGCACTCCCAGCCCCAAGCCAGCCAGCCCCGATATCCCCTTGCTCAATACCTGTACCATCCAATTTAATGTGACCACCCCTCGTCCGGAAAACTCCCTTATCCAGAACAGACCAGGTCCCGAGGGTTCCGGATAAGGAAGGTTCAACCTGTACTCACAAACTTTTTTAAAAAAAACTTTTTTTTTGTTAAAGTTTCTTATAAATTGAATTTTTATTAAAATGGACAAATTTCACACTGCATCAAATTAAACATAATTTTCCCTGGCCTTAACATTTGGTTTTGCAGTAATAACTGTTTAAAACCCCAGTTACACCCAATACCTTTGGGTCTAGCTTTCAGTGAGGAAATTAACAGCGTATGCACTGCGGCAGAGCTGAAGTTTTTGTCAGCTTCCCTGATTTGGCTGATTGCAGGATTGTACAGATTGTCGGCTGTGTGTGTGTGTGTGTGTGTGTGTGTGTGTGTGTGTGTGTGCGTGTTGGGGGGGGGGGGGGAGGGAGGAGACACTGCAGCCAGTTTCGGAGCTGTCAATGACAGTGTGCAACTTGACAATTTCCTCATGAACCTGCGCATATGCCAAATCCCGACGTTGCAGTCAGTTTCAAAGTCGGAATGGCAACGAACACTGCCAGTTCGTCGTCAACCCGACCGCAAATGCCGGCCCATTATCTCCAACTCCCAGTGTATTTAGCCTGAACTGTACACCTCGGAAGAGCCTGAATACATTGCGTACTCTGCCATCACACATTTTCCAGAAGCTGGTTATAGACTGGCACAGGTGAAGATGCAATGGGATTCCAAACCGTCCTCAGCCGAGGATACAAAAGGCAAAATACTGGGAAATCTCAGCAGCTCCGGCAACATCTGTGGAGAGTGAAACAGAGTTAACGTTTTAGGTCCGTGCAGAACAAAAGGTCACAGACTTGAAACGCTAACTCGGTTTCTCTCTCCTCAGCATAGAATACTTTGAAAGGTCCATTCACTGCTTGTAAATAGATCCAGTCTTTTTCTGTCCTCACAACCAACCCTCTTGCAATACACGGATAGCAGCTACTTGGCCGTAATTGATTATTAGTGACGTCACCAGGCAAGATCAAAGCCTCTCTGCAGTTTCGATCACTCGCCCCATCCTGTCCCCAAACACGAAAGCAAGTTCGTGAAGATGAACCAGTTGAGACTGAAATTTTCTAAAGTTAAAAATATAGTTTGGTGAGTCTATCCTGATGACTAACAGCAACAACTTGCATTTATATAGCGCCTTTAATGTAGTGAAACGTCTGAAGGCACTTCAAGGAGCATTATGCAAGAAAAGGGCTCTTAATCTCGGTATCAATCGAATAGCCCTTCTCTAGACCTTCTGAAGATCCCCCAATGTGTGAGAGGACCAAATCTGGGCACGTTCGAATGCAATCGAAGCAGGCCTGTGCAGGTATGAACTGTACTTTTTATATTTAGTTATCCCAGCTAGGCACCTTATTCACCCTTGAAACGACCTCATGAGACAAGTTTATGAACGTCAGTGTTTCATGAACTACAAACTCTGAGGATAGAGGAGGAGAAAGAAAGGTCGCTCACTTTCCAAGCAGATTCAGAGCAGTTAGCACACAGAGCGAACTGAATCAGTACACAGCTCTTCACTGCAATTTACTAACTTCTACTGAGTGACCAGCTTGTAGATTTGTGCACCTTGACATTCAGCACAGGGGGAACGCTGGGAGCTTCCGGCAACAACGTCAAAACCAACTTGTGCGTAATTCCGGCAGTGACTCAAATCTCCCCTCAAGACGTACTTACCGGCTGTTCGAAATCAGCTTTTTTGCATTCATGTTTGCAAAGTACTTGGTTGGAATACTAACCCCAAAGTCCGTTTACCTTGTGCACACTCTCCAGGATGTTTTCACTGGCGATAAACAAACTCGCAGGAAGTCAAACGTAAACTATTTATCCAAGTCAATATTGGGAGTGGGGGTGGGGGGGGAGGTTCCCATTTATTTAAGAATTGCTGCATGCTGTCCTGTTCAAACTGTACTGGTCGGAAAGCTAACTTGAATTGTTGTTAAAACTAAGGAGACGCAGCGAAGGAGGAATCAGTTCAACAATGGTGCGCACACAGTGCCTGCAACGTGACGTACAAATCTGGCCTGCAGTCTCTCATTCCTTTTTGTTTTATGTAAAAGGGAAAAACGTACATCACTCAAACATAGGAGGCGTGAGGGGGAAATGGGATTTAATCTGTCTAGATACGTACTTCTAAAGTGTCCATCTCGCTAGCCCCAGCTGCATTCTCAGATTTACAGGCAGGCAACTCTAGGACTAAGGATATGGCGAATCATGGCGGAACAATTTACACTGGCGAAGTGGCCTGATGTTATCATTATTCTCGCAAACCAACATTTTATACTCCTTCCCTCACCTACCCCCAATATGCAACATTTTCCAGGCTGGTTTAGAATGGGCCAACACTCAGTTCTGAAGAGTTACAGGGTGTTCCCTTTGCAGCTGAAACGAATAGCTAAGCGTAATGTGGTCCTCAAAATTACACGTGGATCAATCAACACGGAAAAAAAGTGTTATGTATGTAATAACTCGATAGAGTGAATACTGTAAACTAACACAGGTACAAACCTGGCTCTGCTTTATTAGGGCCCAAAGTGATTACTTTACATGATGGCTTGCCTTTTATACCTGGGCCGCGCACACGTGCGTACAGCCCAATGACCTCAGACAGTGGCGCCATCTGGTGGCTAGTAACCCCAAGCATACATACATGACAAAAAGACTTGCATTTCACAAACTCAGGATGTGCCAAAGCATTTTAAAGGGAATTAAGTATTTTTGAAGTGTAGTCACTGTTGTAATATCGGAAACGTAGCAGCCAATTTGTTAATGACCAAATAATCTGTTTTAGTGATGGTGGTTGAAGGATGAATATTGGCCAGGACATCGGGGATAACTCCCTGCTCTTCTTCAAAATAGTGCCATAGGATCTTTTAACGTCTAGTTAAGAGAGCAGACGGGACATCGGTTTAACATCTCATCCAAAAGACGCAACTCCGACAGTGCAGCGCTCCCTCAGCACTGTCAGTTTGGATTCTTGTGCTCAAGTCTCTGGAGTGGGGAGTGTACTACCACTGAGCTGCTGGGCAGAGAGCAGAGACAATGATTGCTTACCTATACACACTCTCGTGGTGCCATTCCTAAATTCAGACTTATGAACACTTGATAAAACCATGATTATTAAGGGGTGTAATGTCTGGTAGAGCTGTTGAGTCGGGAGTGGCTTAGCCAGTCACATGATGTTCACAAGACTCAATCATACCCCAGCCAGTTGGGTTCGGGGGATCCACGATGAGGCAGGTGGTTGTGAACCTGGTGGATGAACTGGTAATGTGTCGTGTGATTGTTAACTAGTTCTTAATAGCAATGTGTTGCTATGAATTCTTAAGCAAATAACCCGCGAAGCAAATACGTTACAAGGGGCAATAATGAACCAATTGTGGGTTAGCTCAACATCTGAAGGGGCAAAAATGCTGATCCACGTTCAAGTAAAACACTCCACCCTCCCTGAACAAAACGAAGATTAACAGGCAAAGAGCTTGGCTCATCAGATTGTTTCTAGCCAACAAAGATATCTTTCGTTGTGAAATATTCCAGGCGAGTTCAGATTTTCAGGCTAGTTCCTTTGCAAAGCAGAATGGTTTAACGTGCTGATGAAAGGGTCAATTCTCCTGTGGGACAAACTAAATCTTTGCGACCCGCAGGTTGATATTTGCTACCCAAATGAGTAGCTGTGCCTTTTAAATGAGTAACTTCAAGCTGAATCCACTGCCATATTCTGGGAAATTAGCTCAGCAATCAGAAGAAAATTCTTTACCCAAAGAGTGGTGAGAATGTGGAACTCGCTGCCACAGGGAGTGGTTGAAGTGAATAGTATCGATGCATTTAAGGAGAGGCTAGATAAGCAGATGAGGGAGAAGAGAATAGAGGGTTATGCTGATAGATTTAAATGAGGAAAGACGGGAGGAGGCTCGAGTGGAGCATAAACGCCGGCATGGACTGGTTGGGACCAATGGCCTGTTTCTGTGCTGTATATCATGTGTAAAATAAAGGCAGAGATTCTTGTTTTTGGATAAAGAAGTGGCGGATGGAGAAACTTGATGTGGAATTGTTGTCAGAATGCAGTGTCAGCAGTGGCTCAGTGGGTAACGCTCTCACCTCGGAGTCAGAAGGTTGTAGGTTCAAGTCCCACTCCAGTGACTGGAGGACAAAAATCTAGGCTGACGCTCCAGTGCAGTGCTGAAAGAGTGCCGCACTGTCTGGGGTGCTGTCTTTCAGATAAAACAGTAAACCGAGGCCCCGTCTGCATGTGGACTATTTTGAAGAAGAGCAGGGGAGTTCTCCCCGGTGGCCTGGCCAATATTTATCCTCCGATCAACTGCACTTTAATACAGATTATCTGGTCATTATCACATTGATGCAGAGAGGATGTTTCCACTGATGGGGGAGACTAGAACTAGAGGGCATGATCTTAGAATAAGGGGCCACCCATTTAAAACTGAGATGAGGAGACATTTCTTCTCTCAGAGGGTTGTAAATCTGTGGAATTCACTGGCTCAGAGAACTGTGGAAGCTGGGACATTAAATAAATTTAAGACAGAGATAGACAGTTTCTTGAACGATAAGGGGATAAGGGGTTATGGGGAGCAGGCAGGGAAGTGGAGCTGAGTCCATGATCAGATCAGCCATGATATTATTAAATGGCGGAGCAGGCTCGAGGGGCCGTATGGCCTACTCCTGCTCCTTTTTCTTATGTTCTTATGAATCCCCTCTTGCAATATTCTCTTCTCTTGCCTCTCGTACAGATGGTGACTTGATGTCAGTCATGGGTCCACAGATGCTGGTGAGGGATTAGCTGACAGCCAAGCCCAATTGTGTTCTCGGGACACTTCCATCAGAGGCAGATAGCCATTCTCCACATCCACTCTTCTAACTAACCAACACACTCGGAATTTTGGAATCCCCAGCGTTGTCTCTGACCGCGATCTGCCAACTCAACACAAGCCAGGGACCGTACCTGGACCTTCTGGTTTGTGTGTGTGCTAACACACGTGTGGTTCATTTGCTGATTCATTGGGAGATTGATACAAAATACAAATGTTCCTAGAAACAGGCCAATGCAAAAAAAATCCAATTGAAACTGCGTAGAGACAGGACCATTTTGTATTCCATCAAGTCCTCCCTTCCAGTTTCCATTACATCTCAACACTTACTGTCCACTCAAGTGGCCTTGCAAGCCACTCAGTTGTAAAAGCAAAATGACTCAATGGAAGCCCACCCCCATCTTCTCAGGTCAGCTATACGGATGGGCAATAAATATGGCCTCGTCAGAGTCTTCCACATCTCTCAGAATTATTTTAAAAGTCAACATACCAGCGCTGTTTACTAACAGCTCGAAACAGTCTGCCACCCTTCCTCCAGCCTGAACACTTCGATGTGAACATGACCACAACCATGCTATCCAGCAGCGTGCAAATATAATTCTGCATTCCACCACAGGCGTAGTCAAACTACACTCCACAAAACAAGAGGTTGTGGCTTGAGTGCTGTGGATTGGAACATGGACTGTACAACACGTAATTTTATATCATGTCAGCCCAGAGATAGAATAGGCAACGACTACTGAAATGGCAACTTCATACCCAAAGCTCAGACCCAGGGGAGGGCCAGTCAGTGGCAGCAATGGCCTGATACTTCCAGTTAAACTTTGGCTTTTATATTAGCAACACTACTTCGAGGGGTCCGATCCTGCTCAGAGGCGGTTACCAGTTAAAGGATTGTACGTGCTGTCCACTTAGAGAGCAACACCGACATTCTTCCAAAGGTCCACCTCTCCACCGTCTAGAGGTGTTGATGTCAGAGCGCACTGGGCTCAATTCAGCCAAGAATCAATACAGGTTGGATCTCCCTTATCCGGCACCACCCCTCGTCCGGCATGATTCTGGTGGCCGGGGGCGCATGCGCAGAATGCGGCCGACCTCCACCCCGACTTTGGGCCCGCCGACACTCAGCCCGCCGGGAGCACTGATCTCTTTTCCACCGCCCCCACCCCCCCGGCCTCCCTGACCTCAGGCCGCCTTCACCCACCCCCCTTCCCCCCGCCGGAATGACCCCCCTTTATCCAGAAAAATCCCTTATTCGACACAGCCAGGTCCCGAGGGTTCCGGATAAGGGAGATTCCACCAGTACAATACTATATTCCTCAGTGCACCATCAATCTGTACCAAAAAATGTATGTTTCTAGTTAATTCACCCAAAAAGGAGTTGCCAAAGATTTTGCTTGTTGGTCAACAGGAAAACCAGAAATCCTCAGGCAGACAGCTGGGAAGCATCATAGTGTAGACAAGTGAAGATCAGGTTGCTGTATCTAAGGCACAATTAAGCTTACGAGATAACATTATCCACACGACCCACGTAACCCGACAGATGCTGGCATTTGGGCAGTAGCAATATCATTCAAGTCGTTTGCATATAAATCGATTAAAACCAATGAGGCTGAACTAATGTCATTCTTCAGTTTCTTGTTGATTTGACCTGTCTGGGAGACCTTGCACACAGTCAGGCTGCAAAGTGATGACCAAATGGGAGATTTGCACCAAGGCTCCGATTGTAAACCCACTGAAGCACAATTCACTGAACAAGAGACGATTCCGAACATTTGTCTAACGCCTTGCTGGCGGGGCAGAGAGGGAGGGGGGTTGCCTTGCAAGAAAAACAGTGATGCACCCAATGCCCAACTCAAGAGTTTGATGCATCATCAGATATGATTGTAATTATAAGCTAGTGCGCTGTAACAGGCAGTGCAGAAACACAGGGTCAGCGCACTGTGCATTTACAGTATTCAAATGATTAATTCTTAAGCTACCATAAAGCAAAAAAACAGTTTCATTCAAATATTCTTTCCTCTGATGATTTCTAAGAATTATTAGTCAGAACAAGAAAGCCCACACTGCACTACCGGTACACGACCACAGATACGGTGATCAGGCATGCACAGGCGAAGCAATAGAACCACTGGTTCCCCACCATAACCTCAACTTCAAGTTCTCCCACAGAGGCTCCTATGTGTTATTTAAACAGTTGCCGTTGCATTTTGCAGCCATTAGTCGCTTCACAAGGCAGGCATGCAGTCATTCATAAAATGAACCATAGCTCAGCACGTCAAAATCACACACAGCAGGCACACAGGAGCACCATAGGCTTCCAAGGTCGTGAATGGGGACTGGCACCAAATGCAAATTGCTGTGAGCCAATTGCCTGGGTATTGTTATGATGCAGCAATACCCCTCAGTGTAAGTTATAGCTGGGCAAGCTGGCAGTGGCCACCTTTTGGAAGGAAGGGAAAATGTGACCATAAAACTGTCGCACATCGGGAGGGCGCACAAGCCAGTCGTATCAGAACACGGTGCTTCACCTGCAATCGAGCGGTCAGGTCATCGGGCGCCGACCGTTACTTGAACAAACAGAGTACCAGAAAGGGTCAAAGTTATCGTTAATTGGCTCCACAAGTGAAACGTGGCTGGAAATACAATCAAAATGCTGGGCTAGATCCAGCTGGGCCTCAATTCATGGACATACACCTCACCTCCGCCGCCTCACATTTGAAAGCAGTCACGTGTGATGGAACACTCTCCACTTGCCTGGATGAGTTGCAGCTCCAACACTCAAGAAGCTCGACACCATCCAGGACAAAGCAGCCCGCTTGATTGGCAGCCCTTCCCCCACCTTCATCATTCACTCTCTCCACCACCGGCGCCCCCTGGCTGCAGTGTGTGCCATCTACAAGATGCACTGCAGCAACTCGCCAAGGCTTCTTCGACAGCACCTCCCAAACCCGCGACCTCTACCACCTCGAAAGACAAGGGCAGCAGGCGCATGGGAACACTACCACCTCCACATTCCCCTCCCAGTCACACACCTTCCGGACTTGGAAATATATTGGCCGTTCCAAAATCGTCGCTGGGTCATGATCCCTCTCTAACAGCACTGTGGGAGCACCTTCACCACACGGACTGCAGCGGTTCAAGAAGGCGGCTCGCCACCACCTTCTCAAGGGGCAATTAGGGTTGGGCAATAAATGCCGGCCTTGCCAGCGACATCCATATCCCTAGATGAGTTTTGAAAGTTCAGCATCATTCTATTATGACCCACCTGCTTTGCCCTGCCTCTGCCCTTCTTCCCTTCAGCCGAGGAAGATGAGTGGGTCGGAGGGTCAGAGGTACATACTTTAGAGAAATAAGTGCCTCTGTTCTCTGCAGCCAGCTCAGGGCTTCCAACCACATTTCCCTCCCGTCACCCAAAGTACATACAGGTATTTCCATAACAACGGCGAGCTCCTCCGGGGGCATGGTCATGAACCAGGAAAGCCGAGGACTGGCCTGGAACCCAAGCTGCTCACACTCCGATTGATTTGATGAATCTCTAGGTATCAAAATATTATCCGATGCTGTCCTTTTTCAGAGCCAAATCTAGGGCCCGAATGGCCACATGAAGCAGACCAGAAACCAGCAACTCATCCCGACGACTAACTGGCTCATAACGCAGGTGTTTAGCTATTGAAATGTTGCAGCTTCAGTGGACAGACAGAACTGTGGAGAGAATCGCAATAGAAATCTGGGGGGGGCAGGGGACGGCACTCTATGGGGACCAGGCATGGACACCGAGACAAACATTCTGACTCTCCTCCCACCCCCTCATTCTGCCTGTTGAGCACATCATTACACAAGAGCCAATTGCATGGCAGTTTAAAGGCTCTTTCTGCCTTTACGGGCAGAAGTTTGGTCCAGTCTCCCTTCCGCTGCTGAGCGGTTGTGGGCATACTTCTCCCTCATGGCTGCACGCATCCAGTTTCTTTTACAGTACGTAGACTCTTTTTTATTTAATTGATGAATTTTTGTGCTGACTGAAGTGCAGGAAACTATCTTTCCCATTTCAGTCACACAGTGACAGACCAGTTGGAGAGTAGAGCGTTCATTCATTGGCCGCAGCAATGAACTAAGTCGCAATATCAAAAGATCGGTGAAATGTAGGGGTCTCCAAACTGCAACAATCTCGGTTTATAAGCTGGCTCCAGTGAAGTGCTGAGGGAGTACTGCACTGTCGGAGGTGCCGTCTTTCGGATGAGACGTTAAACCGAGGCCCAGCCTGCTCTCTCAGGTGGATGGAAAAGATCCCGTGGCACTATTTTGAAGAAGAGCAGGGGAGTTCTCCCCGGTGTCCTGGCCAATATTTATCCCTTAATCAACATCACAAAAAAGCACGATCTGGTCATTATCACATTGCTGTGTGTGGGAGCTTGCTGTGCGCAATTTGGCTGACGCGTTTTCTAAATTACAACAGTGAATGTACTTCAAAAAGTACTTCATTGGCTGTGAAGCGCTTTGGCACATCAGGTGGTCATGAAAGGCGCTATATAAATGCAAGTCTTTCTTTTTTAAATATAGAGGCAAATAGCAGTTGAAGTTTGCATTCATTTGGCCCCTGCTTACCAAATACAAATCGCTCAAAGCTCCCAACTAAGTGATTGATATCACGTAGCAGGGGTACAGACTGAATATATTTGTTCTCCAATAGCCTCATTTCTATCATTTATTCAGATGTGGGAACTAAACAGTTATCGACTCAGTTCTCAGAAGGCAAAACAGTCGTTCTTCTAAAACAGTGCATTTGACAGGAGGAGTATGATGGGGGAAAAAAAAAATCAAGATTGACACTAAAAAGCGAGACCCTGTACACAAACATTCCAATCTCCCAAACACAACACACACTAAGCGACTCCTCTCTCGCAAGCATCCTCAACTGACCAACCTCTCGCACTCCACCCCCCGCCTTCTTTCTGTCTCAAAGTTGGAAAAATGGGAAGATTGAGCCTAGGCCCCTCAAACATTCCAGGCAGGAGATCGGGCAGGTGGGAAGAGGCTGTTCCCTGGTGGGTCCAGGTCCACCAATCAGGAAGCAGCCTCTCAGAGATCTCCCGACCCGGGGAATTTGAAGGCTGCAGCCGAGCTGCTTCTCCTCATGCTAACTGCGCAAAGGCAATTTCAACAATGATTCATTGCAGCTCCCAATGAAAGCGGCTAGAGTTAGAGCCAGCTTTGTAGGTTTAATAGCACGGTCCCGATTAGGCCCGAAGATGCCCGAGCTCCCAGTGCTGGGCTGCCAGGGCCCATATGTTGGATACTACTCTGGGACATAGTATGGACACCCTATTGTAGACTGATTCATACACACACAAACAAAATAAACCGATTTAACAGATATGCCATTACACAAAAAACAAGGGCCAGATGTCAGATCTCAACAACAACAACTTGAATTTATTAGCGCCTTTATCGTAGTAAAATGTCCCAAGGAGCTTCACACGAGCATTATCAAACACCAAGCCATAGATTAGCGCAGGTGACCAAAAGCTTGGTCAAAGAGGTAGATTTTAAGCTACGTCTTAAAGGAGGAAAGAGAATTAGAGAGACAGAGCAGTTTATTGAGGGAGTTCCAGAGCTTGGGGCCCAGGCAACAGAAGGCACGGCCACCAATGGTTGAGCGATTATAATCAGGGATGCTTAAGAGTCCAGAATTAGAGGAGTGCAGACATCTTGGGGGGGGGGGGGGGGGGGGGTGCTGGAGGAGGCCACAGAGATAGGGAGGGGCGAGGCCATGGAGCGATTTGACGAGAATTATAAAAATCAAGGCGTTGCTTAATCGGGAGCCAATGTAGGTTGGCGAGCACAGGGGTGATGGGTGAGCAGGTCTTGGTGTGAGTTAGGACACAGGCAGACGAGTTTTGGATGATAAGTTTATGGAGTGTAGAATGTGGGAGGCCAGCCAGGAGTGCGTTGGAATAGTCAAGTCTAGAGCTAACAAAGGCAAGGTTAAATTCAGAGATAGATTGACATTTATAACACTCAACTAAATTACAAAAGAAAGCACTTGCATTGATATAATGCGTCTCACGTCCTTAGGACATTCCAAAAAGCAGATAAACCAATTATATTATTTTTGAAGTGATAGCCACTGTTCATAGACAAAATATGAGAGATAAATTCCGCGGATTCAAAAAAAGTACACAATCTTCCAGGAGTGCCCATTTTCTGTGGAGAGGTGAAGACACTTGCAAAACTTAGTTAAAAACTAGTCGAGCATTCCAGAAAGTTGTTAAGTTGTCCAGCAAGAGATTAAGTTGTTGATAAACTGTGCATAACCAAGTCCAAAAAGGGAAATAGAGAGTTTTAATAGTTTCCATATACAAGCTAAACCTTCCTTATCAAGAACCCTCGGGACCTGGCATGTTCTGGATAAGGGATTTTTCCGGACGAGGGGTGGTCACGTTAAAGATAGTACTGAGCAAGGAGATATCGGGGCTGGCTGGCTTGGGGCTGAGAGTGCGGCAGGGAGATCATTTGGGGGGGCGGTGGATCGCGGGGTCAGGCCAGCGACTGCGGGAGTTGGCAGCGAGGAAGGACTTCAATTTGTTCATGTCGGAGTTCTGCGCATGCGCCACCCGGTGGCCGGGAATGGTTCTGGACGAGGGGTGGTTCTGGATAAGGGAGTTCTGGATAAGGGAGGTTCAACATGTACAGAGATGGAGAGCGAAAGAAAACTTTCCAAGCAAAAACTGAACTACAATCATCTTGAACTTTGCTCCTCGACCCATCTTCCGATGAGCCCATGTTTTCCACAGGTCTTGATACCATCTTCCTCTCACCCACGTTCTTTTTGCAAATTGCCCACATTTGACAGCTCACGATGATTGTGAAATACCGATCTAGATGAGTAAACACTTTTGTAATGGAATATGTTTTTGCTCGGTTACATTTACTGCTAAATATAAAAGGACTGAACATAAAGTGGCACTTGTCCAAGTTCTAAAGACTTTCAGCAAAATACAAGGCAGGAGAGAGGAACACACAAGTCTTTTGTGCCCAATTTGTTATTTAAATTAGAAATCATTTGCTCTTTTGGTACCAAATGTAATTCAGCTGCAGCCCAAGAGAGCAAGACTTTCTCTCACAATCAATCATGTCACTCCATGTCAACCGTGGCTCAGTAGGCAGCACTCTCGCCTCGGAGTTAGAAGGCTATGGGGTTCAAGACCCACTCCAGGGATTTGAGCACAAAGTCTAGGCAACAACTTCAGTGGCACCACTATTGCGTTGGAGACCCCAACCTGCGGCAGGTTGAGGCCATAAAAGCAGCGGAGGTGCAGCGGCTATGGGCAGCGTGGAGGTATACCACTTCAGGGAGCAGCGCGAGCTGGTGCAGGAGGGCGCGACGGCAGCGAAAAGTGACGTCATCAAGGTCCAGGTCGATGATTGGAGAGTGGGGAGATACAGCAGGAGCAGCCCAGGAGAGCCGTGAGTTCGGGGCCAGGGGGCCCAGGGGCAGCACGGACCAGCCCACACTGCGATATGTGCGCGCACTAGGTCCATGCAGCAGAGCAGGTCTCCCGTCGTCTTGGTTAACCCTTGCCACTGGACCAAGATCTAGCTCTGTCAAGCCCGTGTGGTGGCTGGTGTGCGACGGTCACCACACATTAAAAAAAATCCACACACAGGCATCTTCCACTCTTCAGGATGTAGTTCAGGACCTGGAATATTAGGTCCTTCATTGAAACATCTTGTGAACTTATCCTTTTTCGAGGGACTGCCTGTGATGATGACCACTATTGCTTCTGAATTAGCTGACTATGGGTTCAAGCCCACCCCCCGGCCCCGGAGGGCTTGGGCACATAACCTTGACACTCCACTGCAGTACTGAGGGAGCGCTCCAATGTCAGAGGTGACTTCTTTCAGATGAGACGTCTGCCCACTCGGGTGGACCTAAAAGATCCCAATTACTATTTGAAGAAAAGCAGGGGAGTTCTCCCTGGCCAATATCCCTCACCATCACTTAAAAAAAGTTATCTGGTCATTTATCTCAATGTCATTTGTGAGAGCTTGCTGTGTGCAATTACAACAGTGACTACACTCCAAAAGTACGTCATTAACTGTAAAGCGCTTTGGGACGTCTGGAGGTCCTTGCTCCGACACTTGCTTAAAAATCGCTAACTTTTTCCAGTTCTGATGAAGGGTCATGGACCTGAAACGTTAACCCTGTTTCTCTCTCCACAGATGCTGCCTGACCCCGCGAAGTATTTCCAGCTTTTTCGGGTTTTATTTCAGATTTCCAGCTTTCAGGAACTGCAAGTCTTTCTTTCTACATCCATGTTGTTTCAGTTCAAATAGGTTAAATGGGAAAAGAGAACTATAGCCGATAACAGAACATGGAACAGATCACTACCAGAGATAGGCCACCTCTCAGGGTACATATGGATAGCAGAGGAAAGTTGCCTTATGAATGGATTTTCATTGCCTCAGCAGAAATATCGATCAGGCGATTATTGTGAAATACAGAATGAGATGAGTAACCCCCCTGTTTATTGTGTAGGAAGACTACTCATTTCAATTGGCCAAGTTAATCTAGAGCAACTGGTTGGAGGTGTCATGTATTCTATATTCAAGTGTATGAACGCTAATTTCAGTTTCATTATTTCACTTTTCTATCAACTCTAACTATCAACGCCGAGTATACTTGCCCAACAAGACTCAGTGGTAGCACTCCCACCACGGAGTCAGGAACTCATGGGTTCCAATCTCCATCAGGGCTTGAGCACATAATCCAGGCCGGCTCACAGTGAGGTGCTGGGGAGCACGTCACAGTCAGAGGTACCATTTCTCACACGACATTAAACCGAGGTTCTGTCTGCCTGTTCAGCTGGACAAAAGTCGTCTCTGTAGCACTATTTGAAGAGGAGCAGGGGTGTTCGCCTCGTGTCCTGGTCAACATTCATCTCTGAACCAACACCACCAGAAATAGATGGTCTGGTCATTTATCTCATCATTGTGCGCAAATTGGCTGGCGCGTTTGTCCAAACACAAAAAACATTTGCATTTATATAGCGCTGCTTTTCACAATCTCAGGATGTCCCAAAGCCCATTACAGCCAATGAAGTATTTTTGAAGTGTAATCACTGTTGTAATGTGGGAAACACGGCAGCCAATTGCACACAGCAAGCTCCCACAAACAGCAATGTGACAATGACCAGATAATCTGTTTTTGTTATGTTGACTGAGGGATAAATATTGACCAGGACACCGGAGATAACTCCCCTGCTCTTCTTCGAAATAGTGCCGTGGGATCTTTTACATCCAGCTGAGAGGGCAGACGGGGCCTCGGTTTAACGTCTCATCTGAAAGACGGCACCTCCGACAGTGCAGCACTCTCTCAGCACTGCACTGGAGTCAGCCTAGATTTATGTGCTCAAGTCCCTGGAGTGGGACTGGAACCCACAATCTTCTGACTCAGAGGCGAACAATGACTCAAACAATGACCATGCTTTAAAAACAATTCATTGTCTGTGTCATTGCAGTACTTTGGAAAAGTCTCAAGGACATGAATGGTGCTATAAAATGCAAGTTCTTCCTTTCTTTAAGGTATTCAAACTCTTCATTCCTGGTTGCCTGGAGTATGGAGTGTGGTGCTTGAGCTGCCAGACCTCTGGGTCTCACACAGACAGCGGCAACATCAGACTAAATGTGGCAGATTCGCAAAGGCCAGCAGCATGAGTGAACTTGGCAAGTTTACTTGGGTGTTGCCCTGAGCTGCACATTGGCAGCCCGTGGCACAAGCATGGCACTAGAGTAATATCAAAGCTGAAATGGGTGCCAGGTTTGATCGGTGGGTCACTGCGGATTTTAGCTATGCTCAGAACACTACAATTAGTTAATGTCAGTGCCCCTGATCGGGGGAAGGTGGTGAACAAATATCCACTTTCAAATTCTCAAAATACAGGACTACGCACATCACTAAACATAGCGACACAGATTAATACAGCCATTTAAAAAATGAACATTTCTAGAGGGATCGAATTGAAAAGCAGAGAAGTAATGTTAAGCTTGTATCGAACCTTGGTTAGACCACACTTGGAGTTCTGGTCTCCATGTTATTAAAAGGATGTAGAGGCACTGGAGAGGGGGCAAATACGATTTACTCGAATGATACCAGAACGGAGAGGTTGTAGCCATCAGGAGAGATTGAACAGACTGGGGCTCTTCTATCGAGAAAAGAGAAGACTTGTGGGGGTGATATGATAGAGGTCTTTAAGATTATGAAGGGGTTTGATAGGATAGATGTAGAAAGGGCATTTCTAACTTGAAGTCGAGACAAGATCGACGTGCTGTAAATACAGGTTGGACCTCTGTGATCCGGCACCCTCAGGACCTGACCGGTGGCGTAAGGGAGTTTCCCGAGCCACGGGAGGTCATAGAAACATAGAAAATAGGTGCAAGAGCAGGCCATTCGGCCCATTGAGCCTGCACCACCATTCAATATGATCATGGCTGATCATGCAACTTCAATACCCCATTCCTGCTTTCGCTCCATACCCTGAGACCAGGCTTACCAGTACCTGAACATAGTGCCTGGGGCTTGAACGCCTCCACCAAGCTCCAGCAAAACTCGGGCCTCGCTCTCCGTCTCCGTGCTGGTTTGCTGCTCTTATTTTTTAAAGCCCTCCTCTCCCTCAGGCCCAGCTTCGCCGCCTCAGTCAGCCGCTTGCCCTTCCCTTTCCGTGCCTGCTTACCGCACTGAACTTCCCCAGTACCTTCCCATCTCTTTTTCTCTCCTTAATTTGCGTGGAGGAAGTTCTTCTCCCTTTAGCTATAATTTGCAAAATAAAACCCAATCACTACAGCGTGTGTTGCCTTCCTGAATTATTTAAACACGACCATGCGTTGAAAGCGCATTTCAAAATATTAACACCGTGCCATATAATTGCTGAAGCGCAGGAAATTGGGACGCCACCCGTGCCGAGATTAATGCCGAAGCACGGATGTTTCCGGACCAGAGTGTCCCGGTCTGGAGAGCTACAATCTGCATAAGATAGTCATTAATAACTCCAACAGGGAATTCAGGACGGACTTCTTTACTGAGAGAATGTGGAACTTGCTACCACAAGGAGTGGTTGAGGTGAACAGCATAGAGGCATTTAAGGGGCAGCGAGATAAACAATGAGGGAAAAAGGAATAAAAGGGTATATGTTGATGCGATTAGATAAAGAGGGGAGGAGGTGATCTTATTGAAACGTATAAGATTATGAGGGGGCTTGACAAGGTGGATGCAGAGAGGATGTTTCCACTGATGGGGGAGACTAGAACTAAGGGGCATGATCTTAGAATAAGGATGTCATGTATTCAACTGTCATTGTAACCCATGTATAAACTGACCTAAGTTGTACACCATGAGAACACTGACCACTAGGTGGTGAACTTGTGGGAGACACTCCTAACCTGGACTTTCAGGTATAAAAGGGGAAGCTCCACCCACCTTCTTCACTTCAGTGCTGGCTAATAAAGGTTACAGGTCACGGAGTGACCTTCGCTCAAGTATGGGCCTCGTGTGCATCTATACTGCATAGTAAGGACATATTATTAGCGACGAGAAACTGGGATTTAAACCACACGAGCATGGCCACTAGCAGCACAGATGAGAGGTACTGTGTTGGTGATGATTGGGACGATTTTATTGAGAGGCTACAGCAAAGTTTCATCACCAAGGAATGGTTGGGACAGGATTCGGCCGACAAACGCAGGGCTCATCTCCTGACGGTTTGTGGATCCAGGATGTACTTCCAACGCCAGAGAAGCCAGCGGACAAGACTTTTGAAGAGCTCAGTAAGTTGTTCGGGGAACACTTTAAACTGGTGAGCAGCATGCAAATAGCGAGACACCGGTTTTACACGCACCGGCGGTGAGAAGGGCAAAGCGTTCCAGACTTTGTGGCAGACCTCCGGCGACTGGCGAGCCTATGTAAGTTCCCAGATGCATGCAGAGCGGAGATGCTGCGAGACATTTTTTTATTGAGGGCATCGGGCACGCTGGGGTTTTCAGGAAACTGATTGAGACCAAAGACTTGACCCTGGAAACGGCGACTTTGGTTGCCCAGACATTTATCTCACGGGAGGAAGGGACCAGAATGATGTTTGACAAAAATCCTGGCTTAAATGCAGCAAATGGACAGGGAGTCAACATTGTTAACGCGGTACACAGTTCTCCAGGCAGACAGGGGCAATCGAATATGCCCGAGCATGTAGTCGAACCCAAAGGGGGAATTCAACAAAGACAATGGCTAGCTGAACGGCGATTCATGCCATCGCAAGGGACAATGCGGCCATCAACACCGGTCAATGATGCGCTTAAGGACAGTTACAGAGACGATCGACTGGGAATGGACCTTTTGTTTCCAACAACGGCTCATGTTGGAGGTGTGGAGGCAAACACACAGCCAGAGCTTGCAGGTATCAGCAATATACCTGCAGAAACTGCAACGTCAGCGGTCACTTGGCACGCATGTGCAGGAAGCCTGCAGCCAGATTGATGTACGAGGAGGACGGGCCCGATGTAAGCCCTACGGAGGCCAAATGGACACTGGGGGAAATCGCTGGAAGCTGAAGTTCAGCGAGTTTATGTGGAGCACATATACAGTTCATATACCAGAACGCCACCGATAATGATGAAAATGCTCCTCAATGGCATCCCAGTATTAATGGAGCTAGACACGGGGGCCAGCCAGTCCCTGATGAGTATTAAACAGTTCAACAAGTTGTGGGTGTCCCAGGCCAGGAGGCCAAAATTAGTGCCGATTGACGCACAGCTACGGACATATACAAAGGAGATTATTCTGGGGCTAGGCAGCGCCGAGGTAGTCGTGACCCACTAAGATTCCGAGAACAGGTTGCCAGGGGACGGTCCTGCACTGCTAGGGAGGAGTTGGCTGGCTGTCATGAACTGGAAATGGGGCGATGTCAATGCAATTTCTTCTGTGAAGCGAATATCATGCTCACAGGTCCTGGACAAATTGGACTCACTATTTCAACCCGGCACTGGCACTTTCATTGGGACCAAGATAGTGATTCACATAAACCCAGACGCCAGGCCAGTACACCACAAGGCCAGAGCTGTGCCGTACGTGATGTGGAAAAGATCGAAGGCGAATTGGACCGCCTGCTGAGGGAAGGCATCATCTCGCCAGTCGAATTCAGTGACTGGGCGAGCCCGATCGTGCCGGTGCTCAAGGCGGATGGGTCGGTCAGGATATGTGATGATTACAAGGCCACCATCAATCAGGTGTCACTCCAAGACCAGTACCCGCTACCGAGAGCTGCCAAGTGACCGCTGACATTGTGACACTATCCGGTGGCAAACTTTTTTCAAAATCTCAGCTTACATGACCCAGGAGCTGGCGAATGAGTCGAAGAAGCTGACCACCATCACGACACACAAGGGCAACAGATGCCCGTTCGGGATTCGCTCGGCCGCCGTGATCTTTCAACGAAACATGGACAGCCTCAAGTCGATTCAAAGGACGGTGGTTTTTCAAGACGACATCCTCATTACGGGTTGCGATACTGAAGAACACCTCCACAACCTGGAGGAGGTGCTATGCAGACTGGACCGGGTAGGTCTGCGACTGAAAAAGGCGAAGTGTATCTTCCTAGCTCCAGAAGTAGAATTCCTGGGGATGAGGATAGCAGCAGACGGGATCAGACCTACTGCGTCCAAAACGGAAGTGATCCAGAGAGCATCCAGACCCCATAACACGACGGAGCTGCGTTCGTTCCTGGGGCTCCTGAACTATTTTGGTGACTTTCTTCCAAAATTGAGCATGTTGTTGGAGCCGCTACACGTGCTCCTACGCAAAGGTCGCGAATGGGTCTGGGGGACAGCCAGGAAAGGGCTTTTCATAGAGCACGCAATTTGTTATACTCCAACAATCTGTAAACGCTATATGACCCATGTAAGAAACTTGTGTTAACGTGCGATGCGTCGTCCTATGGGGTCGGGTGTGTGTTGCAGCATGTTAATGCCAAGGGTCAGTTACAGCCGGTAGCTTATGCCTCCAGAAGTCTGTCCCAGGCAGAATGGGGCTACGGGATGGTAGAAAAGGAAGCGCTTGCGTGTGTATATGCAGTAAAAAAAAAAATGCACCAGTACCTGTTTGGCAGGAAATTTGAACTGGAGACAGATCACAAACCCCTAACGTCCCTTTTGGCCGACAACAAGGCCATAAATGCAAATGCGTTGGCCCCCATACAGAGGTGGGCACTTACGTTAGCCGCCGATGACTATACAATTCGGCATAGACCGGTCACCGCAAACTGCGCCGATGCACTCAGCAGGCTCCCACTAGCCACCACTGAGGGTGCAACCGAGCATGCTGCTGAGATGGTCATGGCTGTTGAAGCTTTCGAAAGCGAAGGCTCACCCGTCACAGCCCGTCAGATCAAAGTCTGGACAAATAGAGACCTGCTACTGTCTCTCGTCAAGAAATGTGTCCTGAATGGGAACTGGGCAGCCACGTACAGGGCATGCCCTGAGGAATTTAAACCATTTCACAGGCGCAAGAATGAACTCTCGATTCAGGCCGATTGCCTACTATGGGGAAACCGCGTAGTCATGCCCCAGATGGGCAGAGAGGTGTTCATCAGAGAAATTCACAATGAGCACCCGGGCATTGTCATGATGAAGGCAATTGCCAGGTCACACGTTTGGTGGCCAGCGATAGATGCAGACCTGGAACTGTGTGTTCACAGGTGCAACACGTGTGCCCAGCTGGGCAGTGCGCCCAGGGAAGCCCCCCTTAGCCCCTGGTCCCGGCCCGCCAAGCCATGGTCACGCATCCATGTGGACTACGCAGGTCATTTCATGGGAAAAATGTTTTTGGTTGTAGTAGATGCCTACTCCAAATGGGTCGAGTGTAACATTTTAAATTCAAGCACATCCTCTGCCACGGTAGAAAGTCTACGGACAATGTCCGCCGCCATGGTCTACCGGATATCTTGGTCAGTGACAATGGCCCGTGCTTTACAAGCATTGAATTCCAGGACTTCATGGCAGGAAATGGTATCAACCATGTCAGAACGGCACCGTTCAAGCCGGCCTCAAACGGCCAGGCGGAACGAGCAGTGCAGATAATCAAACAGGGGATGCTCAGAATCCAAGGGGGTTCCCTACAAAGCCGCTTATCACGCCTCCTGTTGGTCAATAGATCCCGACCACAGTCGCTCACAGGGGTTCCACCCGCAGAGCTGCTAATGAAAAGGACGCTCAAAACCAGGTTATCCCTTATACACCCCACCATGAAAGAAATTGTTGAGAGCAGGCGCCGGTCACAATGTGACTACCATGACAGGAATGCGAGGGCGCGATGTATTGATGTCAATGACCCTGTTTTTGTCCTTAATTACGCCGCAGGGCCCAAATGGCTCGCAGGCATTGTGATTGCTAAAGAGGGGAATAGGATTCTGGTAGTTAAACTTACCAATGGACAAATCTGCCGCAAACACGTGGACCAAACAAAAAGAAGGTTCAGCAACCCCATAGAAGAAGCAGAGAAAGAACACGATGTAGAGTTCACTCCACTACAGGTGACCGAACACCGGAACCAACTGGAGGAGAGCCCAGTCACTGTGGGCAGTCCGGACAGGCCTGAGGCACCGCAAACAGCAGACACTCAGGCCATCTCCCAACAACTGGAGCCCCAACTCAGGCGCTCTACAAGGGAGCGTAAACCACCAGAGAAACTCAACCTGTGATCCGAATAAGACTTTGGGGGGGGGGGGGGGGAGGAGGTGATGTCATGTAACCCATGTATAAACTGACCCAAGTTGTACACTGAGAGAACACTGACCACTAGGTGGTGAACTCGTGGGAGACACTCCTAACCTAGACTTTCAGGTATAAAAGGGGAAGCTCCACCCACCTTCAACACTTCAGTGCTGGTGAATAAAGGTTACTGGTCACAGAGTGACCTTCTCTCAAGGATGGGCCTCATGTGCATTTGTACTGTATAGTAAGGACATATTCAAGGGGCCGCCCATTTAAAACTGAGATAAGGAGAAATTTCTTCTCTGAGGGTTGTAAATCTGTGGAATTCGCTGCCTCAGAGAGTTGTGGAAGATGGGACAGTGAATAAATTTAAGACAGAAATAGACAGTTTCTTAACCGATAAGGGGATAAGGGGTTATGGGGAGCAGGCAGGGAAGTGGACCAGAGTCCATGATCGGATCAGCCATGATCTTATTGAATGGCGGAGCAGGCTCGAGGTGACGTATAGCCTACTCCTGCTCCTATGTTCCTATGAGGAGGCTCCTGTGGAACGTGAACGGAATGGGCTGAATGGACTGTTTCGGTGGTGTAAATACCTTGGAATACATTGTAGCCAAGGATAGCATTTAAAATACTCCAGCAATATTACTGAACAAAAAGGATGCACCAGACTCGCACATTCACAAGTATAGGCATGTCAAGATGCTCGAGACGGCAGTGAGGATAGTTGGTGATAGGAGACAGTGAATGACATGCAAAGTTAGCAAAGCACGTTGCTACCTAAATTGAAAATCAGTTTCAAACCAGAACAGCTATTCCAGACAGAAAGTACATGGTCCCATTCACGTGAAAATTGCATCCATTTTACGCCCAGCAATGTAAACCCATGTAATTAGATACCACTCCAAGTGCAATACGAACATGTCCACGGAATCCTATGCTTCTGGATAACACAAGGGAGCATTAGCATGCTGTGAAAGCACCAACTTGTATTTATATAGCGCCTTTAATGTAGTGAAATGTCCCAAGGCACTTCACAGCAGTGTTATAAGACAAAACAATAAATTTGACACCGAGCCACATAAGAAATTACGGCAGGTGACCAAAAGCTTGGTCGAAAAGGTAGGTTTTAAGGAGCGTCTTAAAGGAGGAAAGAGAGGTGGAGAGGTAGAGAGGTAGAGAGATTTAGGCAGGGAGTTCCAGAGCTTAGGGCCGAGGCAACAGAAGGCACGGCCACCAATGGTTGAGTGATTATCAGGGATGTTCAAGAGGGCAGAATTAGAGGAATTCTCAGTTTTACCCTAAAAACAAGCTAAAAATCAAAATGCTCATCATCCAAGAGCGAGTTTGCAAAACACCACTGCCCACACACAGCAAAACTGGACCAGTTTCAGGGCCTATCCAACCCTTCAAATGTGAAGAGACAGTGTAGGCCAACTGCATCTATGACCTGCAGCAGTATTTCTACATAAAACGTAGTCATTTAGATAATGCTGCAAAATTCAACTGAAGATATTTCAGTTAATAAGGATAAGCGTTGCCTCATAATCCTGAATGATATAAAGGAAGATATTACACAGAAGTTACAACACATCCCAACCAGTCCATAAAGAAAAAAAGACTTGCATTTATCATCATCATAGGCAGTCCCTCGAAGCGAGGATGACTTGCTTTCACGCCAAAAAGGATGAGTTCACAGGTGTTTCAATGAAGGACCTAATATTCCAGGTCCTGAACTATAAACTTGCATTTATATAGCACCTTTCGTGATGTCCCAAAGCACTTTACAGCCAATGGAGTACTTTTTGGAGTGTGGTCACTGTTGTAATGTGGGAAACATGGCAACCAATTTGCGCACAGCAAGCTCCCACAAACAGCAATGTGATAATGACCCAGATCATCTGGTTTTTTTTGTGATGCTGATTGAGGGATAAATATTGGCCAGAACACCAGGGATAACTCCCCTGCTCTTTTTCGAAATAGTGCCATGGAATCTTTTACATCCATCTGAGAGAGTAGAAGGGGCCTCGGTTTAATGTCTCATCCGACAGACAGTGCAGCACTCCCTCGGCACTGCATGGGAGCATCAGCCTAGATTTATGTGCTCAAGTCTCTGGAGTGGGACTTGAACCCACAACCTTCTGACTCCGAAGTGAGGGTGCTGCCCACTGAGCCGCAGCTGACCCCATGTTGGCAATACACCTTTCATACAAGCAGTGGTCCCAATATCTGTATATCGACTGGCCTCTCTCATTCGAGAAGCAGCCTGGGAGCAAATATCGTGTGTGGAATGTCCCTTGGTGTGTCTTTATAACTAAAAGCAGTGGCCAGGGAGAATCCGTCAATTCACAATCTCAGCAGGGGTACCATTTAAATAGGCCTCCAACAGTTTTAAGGAGGTTTGAGAGGCAACAGTTAGTAGATCGTCCCTTATGTACATTTAGGCACAAGTGGGACAGACAGTGGTTGAGGGAAAGGGTGGGTGGGACTGGTTTGCCGCACGCTCCTTCCGTTGCCTGCGCTTGATTTCTGCGTGCTCTCGACGATGAGACTCGAGGTGCTCAGCGCCCTCCCGGATGCGCTTCCTCCACTTAGGGCGGTCTTTGGCCAGGGACTCCCAGGTGTTGGTGGGAATGTTGCACTTTTTCAGGGAGGCTTTGAGGGTGTCCCTGTAACGTTTCCTCTGCCCACCTTTGGCACGTTTGCCGTGAAGGAGCTCCGAGTAGAGCGCTTGCTTTGGGAGTCTCGTGTCTGGTATGCAAATGATGTGGCCTGCCCAGTGGAGCTGATCAAGTGTGGTCAGTGCTTCGATGCTGGAGATGTTGGCCTGGTCGAGGACGCTAACGTTGCTGCGTCTGTCCCCCCAGGGGATTTGTAGGATAGAAATAGAAAGCAGTCGGCAGCATTAGTGAATAGAAAACGTGTGTGGCCGCATTAGTTTCAGCATGTTGTGGCGGGGTAAGTACTCACAACGTTAGTGACATCTTCCACCCCGTGATTCCACTGACAATTTCATTCTTAAAATTATGCGGAAATGTATTCCCCACCACCTTCCTAGATTTGAAGCTTGGGCTAAATATACAAAGTGGCACTTAATGATTTGGTTTTATGGGGTAGAAAGGTGGGGAATGGGGGAAGAGAACAAAAAAGACAGCATACAAAGAAAGTGCTGCGTGCGCGCGCACACACACATACACTCCTATACCCCACACACACATACACACACACATACACACACACACACACATACCCCACACACACATACATACACACACACATACATACACACACACATACATACACACACACACACACATACACACACCCCACACATACACTCCTACACCCCACACACACATACATACACACACACCACACACCCCACACACACACACACACACCACACACCCCACACCCCACACACATACATACACACACCACACACCCCACACACACATACATACACACACACCCCACACATATACTCCTACACCCCACACACACATACATACATACACACACACCCCACACATATACTCCTACACCCCACACACACATACATACACACACACCCCACACACATACATACACACACACCCCACACACACATACATACACACACACCCCACACACACATACATACACACACAAACACACCCCACACACACACACACAAACACACCCCACACACACACACAAACACACCCCACACACACAAACAAACACACCCCACACACACACATACATACACACACACACCCCACACACACATACATACCCACACACACACACACCACACACACATACACACACCATACACACATACATACACACACCATACACACACACACCACACATACACACACACATACACAACCACACACCACACACATACATACACACAACCACACACCACACACAACCACACACCACACACACATACATACACACACACACACATACATACACACAACCACACACACATACATACACACACACACACACACATACATACACACACACACACATACATACACACACACACACACACACACATACACACACACACACACAACACACATACATACACACACACACAACACACATACATACACACACACACACACATACACACACACACACACACACACACCACACACATACATACACACACACCACACACACACACACATACATACACACACCACACACACACACACACACAACCACACACATACATACACACACACACACCACAACCACACACATACATACACACAGACACACACACATACATACACACACACACACACACATACACACCACACACCACACACACATACATACACACACCCCACACACACACATACACACACATCTGGGCCAAATTATTCCAAAGAGAAATATCTGTGCAAAAAAAATTAGGGGGAAAAAATATACAGAAGAGCAGAGGGAGAATAAAAAGACATCATTCTTTCCTGGGTAACACTTGTCAGGAGTGAACAGGAGATAATCGCTGTATGGTTACAGGGCATGACAGGGAAGCTTGAATTGTTCGGCTCCAAGCCCATATACTGCACTCAGTCTCTCATCTGCAACACTTGCAACACTGCGTCCTGACCACATCCTCCGCGGCCCTCAATTAACAACGAGGCCCTAGAGAACATGAACAAAAGGCTCTTTGCTGCAGCCTGCGCACACGAGGAAAAGATGAGGACTCGAGTCCACTGAACTCCCATTCATCACCCATCCATTCATACAGCTGTACAGCTCCACTCAAGAGACAGGCTGCGCACAATGAGGAGCTCAGAAAGCCACACACGGTCACCAAGGCCTACACGGGACTGAAGCAGTCATCGGGCAAATGCTGCACTGTAGACCGTCAACAAAAGACACGTCAACCACAGCAAGGCGATTTCACTCGTCCGACATTCCAGCAAATAGCAATGGAAACTAAACTCTGGGATGGCTCTTCAGCATTTGGATGCCTCAGTGCTACACCATGTAACCACGCGCTAGTCCAGAGCAATTAACAACACCCCAGATTTTCTTAACCTCAGCCAAGCCATCCGAGACACTCTCAATCAAGGGAAGTACCACTGTTGCAAGTCTAGTGGATAGGTCCGTGCAGCAGAGCTGGTCTCCAGTCGTCTTGGATAACCCTTGCCACTGGACCAAGACCTAGCTCTGTCAAGCCCGTGTGGTGGCTGGTGTGCAACCGTTAAAAAAAATCCACTCACAGGCATCTTCCATCCTTCAAGAATTAGTTCGGGATCTGGAATATTAGTTCCTTCATTGAAACACCTGTGAACTTTTTGGCGTGGAAGCAATTCATCCTCGACTCGAGGGACTGCCTATGATGATGAGTGAATAGTTGCAAACTTAGCAGTGGTCTAGGACATAGAATCATAGAAATTTACAGCACAGAAGGAGGCCATTCGGCCCATCATGTCGGTGCCGGCCGAAAAAGTGCTATCCAGCCTAATCCCACTTTCCCGCTCTAGGTCCATAGCCTTGTAGGGTAGGGCACTTCAAGTGCACATCCAAGCACTTTTTAAAAAAAAAGAGTTTCTGCCTCCACCACTCTTTCAGGCCGTCAGCTCCAGACACACACCACCCTCTGGGTGAAAAAGGTTTCCCTCAACTCCCCGCTAATCCTATTACCAATTACTTGAGTGTCAGCTGTGGCTCAGTGGGCAGCACACTCGCCTCTGAGTCAGAAGGTTGTGGGTTCAAGTCCCACTCCAGGAACTTGGGCACATTAATCTAGGCTGACACTCCCAGTGCAGTGCTGAGGGAGCCGCCTTTGTGATGAGATGTTAAACTGAGGCCCCGTCTGCTCTCTCAGGTGGATGTAAAAGATCCCATGGCACTATTTTGAAGAAGAAGAGCAGGGGAGTGATCCCCAGTGTCCTGGGGCCAATATTTATCCCTCAATCAACATAAGAAACAGATTATCTGGTCATTTTCACATTGCCGTTTGTGGGAGCTTGCTGTGTGCTAATTGGCTGCTGCGTTTCCCACATTACAACAGTGACCACGCTCCAAAAGTACTTCATTGGCTGTAAAGCGCTTTGAGACGTCCGGTGGTCGTGAAAGGCGCTATATAAATCCAAGTCTTTCTTTATGATCTGACTGAATGGCCTACTCTTGCTTCTATGTTCCCAAGACCTTCTACCTGACCCCAACAACTCTTGATGCTGCTGCCAAGCCACACATCAGATGTCACACTGGGCAAAGCACAGAGGAGATGGGAATGTGTACAGCCAGCGCTGCCCTCAAAAACAATTGTTAGCCCAAATGCTAAAACTTTGCAAACAATCCCAACACACATGGAATGACTGACTCCCTCGTTGCCAGAGCACGATTCATTAACATTAAGGCAGCTTGTCCCAGCATTGCACCAGGGGAAATATGCTCGGTTTAAGATTTTTACATGAACAGTGCACAGTCTGACTTTGGGTTGGCTCCCATAACAACATTACAAACGGATCACTGATGGGACATTTCAATGGCGAAAGATACAAGCAACATTGCAAGGTTGATTTACAAATGCCTGATCCAGCAAAAAAAAGACGACAAAAGAATTAATGCTCACATTTTTGTTTCAACTATTAAAAATTCACAGCAATAAGGAATTAATACAATGCTAAAAAGACCTACCAATACAAATAACACTTAAGGGAAGATAAAGATAATAATCAGGGATGAACATTTTGGAATGAAAATACTCAAAGCATTTTACAGTAATTAGTGGGTTTTTTGTTTTACATAATTTGGGTCTTTTCCAAATTCTGTTCAATTAGTTTCCATGCCTCAACACTCATTTCCCCTAAGCCAAACCATCGAGCTGAAACATTAACTCGGTGTCTCTCCACAGATGCTGCCTGACCTGCTGAGTATTTCCAACATTCTCTGTTTTTATTACAATTTAAAGCTGGTGGTAAGTAACATGCCTGGGTTATCAATATCCCCCTGGCCAATGTTCCCTCTCTTTTTTTTCCGTGCACGGCCCCCTTTAACGGGCTGCGCAGCCCATTCAAATTCCCGCACGTGCGCGATTTTTCCATTTAAAAGCCGGTGAGCGGCCTGCCGGAACCTCCAGACCACTGCGTGGCTTAAAGGGAACATTGACCCTGGCTTAATGCACCAAAAATCGCCGACTGCCCAATGGACACTCATCCCTTTCAGTAAGTAGAAAAAACCCATCATGCTGCCAGACCATATAGTTTGGGTTAAATCTACAAATCGGATTTATTACAAGCCAACTATTACACAGAAACAAATTAAGTCGTGAAACTAAACTTAAAGAAAAATAAAAGACTTGGATTTATATAGCACCTTTCACAACCACCGGACGTCTCAAAGCGCGTTACAGCCAATGAAGTGCTATTGGAGTGTAGTCACTGTTATAATAGGAAACACAGCAGCCAATTTGCGCACAAGAAAGCGCCCACAAACAGCATTGTGATAATGACCAGATAATGTGTCTTTTTGTTATTTTGATTGAGGGATAAATATTGGTCAGGGCACTGGGGATAACGCCCCTGCTTTTCTTTGAAAGACGGCACTCCCTCAGCACTGCACTGGAGTGTCAACTTAAGATTTTTTTTTTTTTTTTTTTAAGGTGATACTGCAAATAATTTCTGAAACCGAATTAAATTTACAGTCTTTGCACATTTCATATGTGGACTGTGCTCTCCCACTGCTTGGGGTATAGCAAACAAATGGTAAAACTAAGTAAACTGAACAAGCCAAGCCACAAATATATCCCTCACTTCTTTTGAAGGTGAAGCCAATTTCTTAGAAGGCTATTACAGCTTATTTCTCGCCAATAATTATTAAATTATTTCAATCACAGTACATGGCAATGTAAAAATAGATTTTGTTGCTGCCTGGAAGGAGATTTACTGGGCTGGCCCGCAACGAAGCCTTTCGGAATTCCTGTCTGGCATGACAAGCCTTCGCTAGCTGTGGCAATCACAGACATGAGCTCCATTAGCTTGCACAATGGCAAACTCGCTTACATTATATCCTTACACAACTGAACATACCAGCCAGACAAACGCCGCATGAGGTTTTGTTTACAGGCAACAATCAAGAGAGGGAACCCACTCCCCCTGGAGCGAGCAGCTATTCGGGCATTACTTGCCCCTCAGCCGCCAAGACAAAGGGGATCATTTTGAGGGCAGCTCAGAGACTTACATTCCAAATGCATTGGCCAAGCTAAAAAGGTTCACATGAAAAAATATAACAGAAATATTTCCGGATATGACGCATGATACGGTCCCACGTCCAGAGTTTTTATTAACAGTTCCAGCAGTGTCAGCTGAGGCTCAGTGGGCAGCACACTCGCCTCGGAGCCAGAATGTTGTGGGTTCCAGTCCCACTCCAGGTCCCGTCTGCTCTCTCAGGTGGACGCAAAAGATCCCACGGTGTTATTTTGAAGAGGAGCAGGGGAATTATCCCCGGTGTCCCGGCCAATATTTATCCCTCAATCAACACAACAAAAACAAATTGTCATTATCACATTGACGTTGTGGGAGCTTGCTGTGCGCACATTGGTTGCCACGTTTCCCACAATACAACAGTGACTACACTCCAAAAGCACTGCATTAGCTGTAAAGCGTTTTGAGATGTCCGGTGGACGTGAAAGGCGCTATAGAAATGCAAGTCTGTCTTTCTTCTTTCTTGTATCATATTTGGCAAATGCATATTTCTGGCTTGGTCACCTTTAGAACACATGGGCAGGCAATGCCATGATGATCAGTTTATTTGATCAAAGTTTTCAAGATATTAAGGGCAACTGATGGAATAGATAGATTGAAACTACTTCCGCTGGTTGGGGAGTCTAGGACCGAGAGAACATAGCCTAAAAATAAGAGCCAGATGTTTCAGTTAGGAAGCAATTCTACTCGCAAAGAAGTTTGGAATTCTCTTCCGCAAAAAAGCCATCGATTCTAGATCAAGTGTTAATTTCAAATCGGAGATTGATGGATTGTAATTAACCAAAGGAATTATGGGATATGGGGCAACGGTGGGTATTTGGAGTTAGGTCACAGATCAGCCATGATCTCACTGAATGGCGGAACAACTTCGAAGGACTCGATGGCCTATACCCGTTTCCATGTTCATATCTTCCCATGTTCCCACGTTTAACACCCAGCCATCTTATACAGTGATCCAACACCTTGGTTACAAAATCTCAACCATATATGGAAGGCCAATGAAGCCTACAGCACGCATGGGCAACCAGTCCCACCCACCCCTTTCCCTCAATGACTATCTGTCCCACCTGTAACAGCGACTGTGGTTCTCGTATTGGACTGTTCAGTCACCTAAAGACTTATTTTTAGAGTGGAAGCAAGTCTTCCTCGATTCCGAGGGACTGCCTATGATGATGATGGTGACGACACATGGGGTTAAATGACTGACAACTGGGAGAATAGATGAATCTGGTGCCAAGATTAGCAAAAAAGGGATGGGCTGAATGGTCTATTCCTATTATTCCTTTAGCCCCACCTCCCACCATCTCTCCCAAAGGTATTGACTCCTGCAGAGGTAGGTATGGCTACACAAGTACTGCCCCAGCTGGAGAGTGGGAGTACTGTCCGTCAGACTCTTACATCCCACCACCTTTGAATCAAGTGATTCTGCCAGTGAGTTTTCTTGCAAATGAGTAAATTCTGTTCAGTCAGGAGCCACTCAGGGGCTACAGGTTCAACACCACATTTAATGGCCTATTTAATCATGAAACACACAACAGTCATGGCCAATCCTGTTCCCACCAGACACCCATACATGCACCATGTCCAGCAGAGCTCACTGCATAGTGATTGGGAGTAGGAATCCCGTCCGGTTCCATCTCCCACCTTAACCTCCCTGGCCAATGATAGGGCCCCAGATCCTGCACCACACGAGATCAGCTAACTCAGCACAAAGCTGCGTGTGACTCTTCTGGTACGGTTTGGCTCCGCGCTGTCTTTACTGACTGAGTCATTGTGCAGACATCGCCTGTGGAGGTACTTTCCCCAACTCTTCTGGCAGTGTTTGAGAGATTCAATTTATACTTAGCTAGAAGCGGTGCATGACACAGCGAGTCTCGAGCTTCTTTCAGCGGGTAGGGTAACATATTTTAATACGCACAATGCTTGACATAACTGACCCAAGATATGGTAATCCACTGAGAGGCAGCAACTGAACCAGCAGTGATCCTCAGCATGAACAAAAACAGTGCCAGCTGTGGCTCAGTGGGTAGCACACTCGCCTCAGAGTCAGAAGGTTGTGGGTTCAAGTCCCAATCCAGGAACTTAAGCACATAAATCTAGACTGATACTCCAGTGCAGTGCTGAGGGAGTGCTGCACTGTCGGAGGTGCCGTCTTGCAGATGAGACGTTAAACCGAGACCTCGTTTGCTCTCTCAGGATGTAAAAGATCCCATGGCACTATTTCGAAGAAGAGCAGGGGAGTTATCCTAGTGTCCTGGCCAATATTTATCCCTCAATAAACATAACAAAAAAGCAGACGATCTGATCATTATCACATTGCTATTTGTGGGAGCTTGCTGTGTGCAAATTAGCTGCCGTGTTTCCCACATTACAACAGTGACTACGCTTCAAAAGTACTTCATTGGCTGTGAAGCACTTTGAGACATCCGGTGGTCGTGAAAGGCACTATATAAATGCAAGTCTTTCTTTCTTTCTTGTATCATGATAGGTTTAAAATGCAATCGTTGTTATTGTAAGTACACAATTAGTTAATAATTACATTACATACATTTATATAATTTGAGGAAACCCCTGCTTTAATTTAGCACTATTGGTATGGCGACCTCCCCATTTCCATTCCTGGCTCCAACACAACTTTGGTCAGTTGGAGGACGTGGTGTAACGGCCATACAGACATATTGGACTGCGATGAGGAGAAACTTCTTCACTCAGAGGGTGGTGAATCTTTGGAATTCACTACCAGAGGACTGTGGAGGCTCAATCGTGGAGTATATTCAAGACAGAGATCGATAGATTATTGGATATTAAGGGAATGGAGGGATGCGGGGATAGGGAAGCTGGAGTTGAGGTAGATGATCAGCCATGATCTTATTGAATTGTGGTGCAGGCTTGAGGGGCCGAATGGCCTACTCCTGCTCTTCTTATCTTATGTTGCGCATCTTTACAGAAAAATAGGGTTCTTGTATAAAAGCAGGGATTACAAGGGTTTATAAAACTGCCACTCTGATTCAATTACTGGCAATGAGAGAGGTCGGCCGCATCATCTGTGCTCCGTTTGCTGGGTATATCCATCATTTAACTATATTACTAATAACAAATTGAATTCAGCCCCTCGAGACAAAGAGCTGTATATGTAGACAGAAAATAAGGTTCTTCAGCCTAACCAGCTGCAGACTTTCCATTAGAGGGAGGGAGCTTTTCAAGATTAGTAACTAAAAACAGGCAAGGTGATATCTGAACTGTCTATTAATCATTTCACTGGATCATGCTATTCAAGGGAAGCCTTGCAAACCACATGAACCCACAATTGGTGAGTTTAAGGTTGCACCGTTTTAAGCATGTCTCCCTCTCTAATAGGCACAAGTATTAGCTAGGTTTGGTTACATTTATGCAGCCACAGAAGTGGTTTCATTAAGGCCAGGCCATCATTGCCAGCTACAATTCAAATCAGCAAAAAAGTCACATAAATAATATAAAAATCAATGCTTAGCTGAGCTGTATTCCATAAAGTATGGCTTACAAACCAGGTTATGGCAACCCCTTTTATCCAACTGCTCTCCTAAACACAGCTTTATAGAATCATAGACATTTACGGGACAGAAGGAGGCCATTCGGCCCATCGTGTATTTGCCAGCTGAAAAAGAGCCATCAGCTCCTGGTCGTAGTCCTGTAGGTTACGGCACTTGGAGTACGTATTCAAGTACTTTTTAAATGCGATGGGGGTTTCAGGCAAAATCCTCATAAATCTCCTCTCTACTCTCTCCAGTGCAATCACATCTTTCCTGTAATGTGATGACCAGAACTGCACGCAGTAGTCTAACTGTGGCCTAACCAGTGTTTTATACAGTTCAAGCATAACCTCCCTGCTCTTGTATTCTGTGCCTCGACTAATGAAGGCAAGTATCCCGTATGCCTTCTTAACTTTTAATTCAAACCTGAACATTTTACTATTGGGTACCCTCTATATTTCCTTCATAGATACCAATATAAAGTATAATGCTTTGAATAAAATATTAATTATGTTTCCTTTGAAAACCTCTGCTTCCCTACATATTAAGTAGACAGGTTTAGGATGTGAGTTTTCAGACTGAGAACCGAGAGGGGAAAATGAAGATTGACCGGGTTTCTCTTTATCTTTCTGTACTGACTGCACTTATGTTACTAACACGATTAAATTGTGGACCTTCCTCCAAAGTTAAACAATGACACAGTCCTTTCAGAAGGTACCATTCTAGAGTTCTCAGAAAAAAAAGAATGCAACTATTGTAACTCGTTGGGAGGAAATAAATATCAACATTTCAAAGTCTCACTTTTCATACACGTGCTGTATTTGCTAAATAAAAGACAGCTTGAATTTAGTAACGTACATCAAATCATCCAAAACTTAAACTCGGCTGCCCGTTTCCTAACTCGCAGCAAGTCCCGCTCACCACATCACCCCGTGCTCACTGCCCGTGTCCTAACTCGCACCGAGTCCCGCTCACCCATCACCCCTTGCTCACTGCCCATGTCTTAACTCGCACCAAGTCCCGCTCACCCATCACCCCGTGCTCACTGCCCGTGTCCTAACTCGCACTGAGTCCCGCTCACCCATCACCCCGTGCTCACTGCCCGTGTCCTAACTCGCACCGAGTCCCGCTCACCCATCACCCCCTGTGTTCGCTGCCCGTGTCCTAACTCGCACCGAGTCCCGCTCATCCATCACTCCCTGTGTTCGCTGCCTGTGTCCTAACTCGCATCAAGTCCCGCTCACCCATCACTCCTATGCTCGCTGACCGACATGGGCTCCCGGTTAAGCAATGCCTCGATTTCAAAATTCTCATCCTTGTTTACAAATACCCTCCATGGCCTTGCCCCTCCCTATCTCTGTAATCACCTCCAGCCCCATAATCCTCCTCCCCAGCCCCGAGAAATCTGCGTTCTTCTAATTCTGCCCTCTTGTGCATCCCTGATTATAAATCGCTCAACCATCTGTGGCCGTGCCTTCAGTTGCCTGGGCCCCAAGCTCTGGCTCTCTAAACCTCTCTACCTCTCTTTCCTCCTTTAAGACGCTGCTTAAAACCTACCTCTTCGACCAAGCTTTTGGTCATCTGTGGCTCCGTGTCAAATGTATTTGTTTTGTCTTCTAATACTCCCGTGAAGCGCCTTGGGACGTTTTACTATGTTAAAGGCGCTATATAAATCCAAGTTGCTGTTGTTCCTGTCAATGCTATCTGAGGAAAAGGTGCAACAGAAAAAAATCCTTACCTGCATTGCTTCTAAGAATAGAACACCTGGGAACCAGCTGAGGTGTCAGCCCCACTCATTCGATGGAGAGTAAGGGATGGGTACGGTTTACAACCACATTCAGTACTCAGCCTTACTGCCAATCAAAACAAAAAATTCTGGCATAAAGGCAAGCTAGAACTGCAGGATATTCAGCCGAGAGTGATGGCCCACCCCATCAACTCGAGCTTGAGTTTTCTAAACAGAGACAGACCTGCTGTGGAACATAAGAACACAAGAATTAGGAGCAACAGTAGGCCATTCGGTTCCTGCTCCTGATTCTTGTGCTCTTATGGTCATATGTAAGCAATCGGCAAAAGGATTTTCAAAAAAATATTGAGCAATTTAATTGGCTTAGCAATTAAAAAAAGTTTTGAAAGAAAGACTTGCATTTATATAGCACCTTTCATGACCACCGGACGCCTCAAAGCGCTTTACAGCCAATGAAGTACTTTTGAAGTGTAGTCACTGTTGTAATGTGGGAAACGCGGCAGCCAATTTGCGCACAGCAAGCTTCCACAAACAGCAATGTGATAATGACCAGATAATTGAGGGGATCAACAGAACAATGGGGTCGCCCATTTAAAACTGAGACGAGGAGGAATTTCTTCTCTCAGAGGGTTGTAAATCTGTGGAATTCGCTGCCTCAGAGAGCTGTGGAAGCTGGGACATGGAATAAATTTAAGACAGAAATAGACAGTTTCTTAAATGATAAGGAGATAAGGGGTTATGGGGAGCGGGCAGGGAAGTGGACCTGAGTCCATGATCGGATCAGCCATGATCTTATTGAATGGCGGAGCAGGCTTGAGGGGCCACATGGCCTACTCCTGCTCCTATTTCTAATGTTCTTATATTGGCCAGGACAATGGAGATAACTCCCTTGCTCTTCTTCGAAAAAGTGCCGTGGGACCTTTTACGTCCACCTGAGGGGGCAGTCGGGGCCATCGGTTTAACCTCTCATCCAAAGACGCCACCTCCAACAGAGCAGCGCTTTGAGTGTGGAATCAAGTCTTGC
Organism: Pristiophorus japonicus; assembly: GCF_044704955.1. Classification (NCBI taxonomy): domain Eukaryota; kingdom Metazoa; phylum Chordata; class Chondrichthyes; family Pristiophoridae; genus Pristiophorus; species Pristiophorus japonicus. The sequence goes on from NC_091997.1 coordinate 82,925,800, forward strand.
TCGATTCCGAGGGGTTGCCTATGATGATGATGATGGAGCATCAGCCTCGATTTGTGCGCTCAAGTCCCTGGAGTGGGACTTGAACCCACAACCTTCTGACTCAGAGGCGACAGTGCTGCCCACTGAGCCACGGCTTATTAATCATTTTGAATTCTTCACTGCCCCCCGCAACCTCTCCCCACACCCATACATTCGTGGTTTTCCATTGGAAGTCTACGAGGCAGCAGACATTCTGACTCTGGTATTTTCTGTTCCTGGAGAGTTTCTCGTACATTCCAAACAATTGCCTTTGCTTCTTTACAATGACTGAAATGTCAATCCGACGTGGCTAACAGGAATTAGTAAAGAGAAAAACCGGAAGTGCACATCAGACAGATCATCATCGGCTTGCTTTCTCCTCCTCCTCCAGTACTGCTGCCCGCCTCAAGAGATGATGCCTGCTCCAACGCCAATGCTTCTCGCTGCCCGGGGAATCACGGCAGTGGGAGTGGGGACTTGCTGCGGCGAGCCTCGAGCGTTTATTACAGCAGGAAACAGAGGTGCTGACCAGCTGTCCACACGAACATAAATTATCTTCAATGTTACGGGGTTTGTACATGGCTGCACTCTGACAGCAATTGTGCGGAGGCCAGTTCCATTTTTGCCTGGGGTCTTTTCCGCTGCTGATCTACGAACATTGGAGACCAGGGTCCAACAGGCAGCTCCTGCATCCAGTGTTACAAGACCACAGAGGGCAGGAAAACATGGCAGAAGGGGTGTCCCCCTCATTCGCATACGATTACCTTGCACCCGCCCACATGTGGCTGGCTGCAGTTTTCCCCCTAACAGGACAAAATGGTGGGGAGACTTAATGGAGTGTGTTCCAGTGTTACTTTCCACCTCAGCTCAGCAGGCCTGCCTAAAAAGAGGCTGGGAGTGTGCGTGTGCGCATGTGGGGGTGGGGGGAGAAGAGGAGGGGGCATGAGGTGAAGAGGCGGACAGCCTAGATCACTGTAATTTATGCCCACAGGTTTGTAGAGCTGTTGGCTGCTCCTCAAATTCTGGTTGCACTTCAGTCCCACACTCCTGATCTTTGGGCACCCTGTGCGGAGGGGAGCGGGTAGGTCCGACGGCCTCCTCGTAGGGACTGCTCCTGGGCCTGGCCAAGTGGTCCAGGCAACAGGCGGTCAAGGGGGTCGTTCAGCCCGACTGCCTGCCTCTCTTCCACAGTTACATCCGAGCCAGGGTATCCTTGGAGATGGAGCATGCGGTGTACATCAGTCATTGAAGGTTGGCATGCAGGTACAGCAGGCGGTTAAGAAAGCAAATGGCATGTTGGCCTTCATAGCGAGGGGATTTGAGTTCAGGGGCAGGGAGGTGTTACTACAGTTGTACAGGGCCTTGGTGAGACCACACCTGGAGTATTGTGTACAGTTTTGGTCTCCTAACTTGAGGAAGGACATTCTTGCTATTGAGGGAGTGCAGCGAAGGTTCATCAGACTGATTCCCGGGATGGAGGGACTGACATATCAAGAAAGACTGGATCAACTGGTCTTGTATTCACTGGAGTTCAGAAGAATGAGAGGGGATCTCATAGAAACGTTTAAAATTCTGATGGGTTTAGACAGGTTAGATGCAGTAAGAATGTTCCCGATGTTGGGGAAGTCCAGAACCAGGGGTCACAGTCTAAGGATAAAGGGTAAGCCATTTAGGACCAAGATGAGGAGAAACTTCTTCACCCAGAGAGTGGTGAACCTGTGGGATTCTCTACCACAGAAAGTTGTTGAGGCCAATTCACTAAATATATTCAAAAAGGAGTTAGATGAAGTCCTTACTACTAGGAGGATCAAGGGGTATGGTGAGAAAGCAGGAATGGGGTACTGAAGTTGCATGTTCAGCCATGAACTTATTGAATGGCGGTGCAGACTCGAAGGGCCGAATGGCCTACTCCTGCACCTATTTTCTATGTTTCTATGTTTCTATGATACGCTCGCGGCCTTCCGCGAGAGGTGGGCGCCGGAGGGACTGGAGTGCATCATCACCCCGGCAACCAATTTCTAATTTGATCCATTTAATGTTAAAAGTTTCATTCGTTTAATTTGTCAGTTTTAGTGCCACCCTTTAATCAATTGATTCAACTAAAAATAGTTGTAGAGCTGTTGAGTTGTGAGTGGTTTAGTCAGTCACGTGATGTTCACAAGACTCAATAAAACCCCAACCAGTTGGGTTTAAGGTATTCACGCTGAGGTATGCAGTCGTGAGCCTGGTGGATGAACTGGTAACGTGTAGTGTGATTGTTAAATCTTTGTTAATAAACCAACTAGTTCCTAACAGCAATGTGTGGCTATGAATTCTTAAGCAAAGAACCCACGAAGCAAATACATTACAATCACCAATTCCATTGCATTATTCGTGCTCATGGTAAGTAAGACGCCACATTATGTCTGATAAAGTGTAACTAGGCCGCCGTATAGCCACAAAGTCTAACTGTTAAGCGAACACAGCTTCAGGTTAGCAGTCAGTTTTAATTTGGTCAAGGAACTCTACAGATCAGAGTGCACTGGTCCGTTGCAGGCTGCAAGTCAACCGTGGCTCAGTGGGCAGCACCCTCGCCTCTGAGTCAGAAGGTTGTGGGTTTGAGTCCCACTCCAGGGAATTGAGCACAAAAATCTAGGCTGACACTCCCAGTGCAGTGCTGAGGGAACGCTGCTCTGTCGGGAGGTGCCGTCTTTCAGATGAGACGTTAAACCGAGGTCCTGTCTGCTCTCTCAGCTGGACTTAAAAGATCCACTATTTCGAAGATGAGGTGAGTTATCGCCCTGGCCAATATTTATCCCTTAATCCACATCACCAAAACAGATTATCTGGTTAGTGTCACATTGCTGTTTGTGGGAGCTTGTTGTGCGCAAATTGGCTGCCACGTTTCCCACATTACAACAGTGATTACACTTCAAAAGTACTTCATTGGCTGTAAAGCGCTTTGGGACTTCCAGTGGTCGTGAAAGGTGCTATATAAATGGAAGTCTTTCTTGCAAGTCTTTTTTTCAGAAGCAATCAGCATTTTAAAGATTATTTGGAATCTGGAATGTCCAGTGCCAGTTTTTGTATAAAATTCTAATTCATTGACTTATTTGCCAATAACCGCCCATGAATTAAATTTGCAAGCTACGAACATCATTCATCCATTCCCAGAAAATATCAGCAATAATAAGTTGTACTCGAGCTGCCAACAAAAATAACGCCACTCCCATGAATTTGAGAGTGTAGATACAATAAAAACAAACTCTGTCGAAAGGATAGACACATGGCAGTGATCCTGGCTGTTATCGCATCCCAGGAATCTATTATTCCCCACAAAGTCTTCAACATGAATTGAGCTTCTCTTTGTCAAACATGAGAAAGCTAAACTTTACATTTCCAGTTTGGTGGCTTCCAGGATGGCTGGGTGAGACCACATGCTGCTATTCAAACACATTTCACGAGCAGAACAACACAGGCCCATGATACTGGAGCCTTGCGCTTCCCCATAGGAAAGGACACCTCCACACAAAACAAAACCTTTAGCTCCTCTAATGGCTTTATGGGTACGTAGGAAAGCACAGGAGCAGAAAACTTCATCACATCCAGCCAATTCTCTCTCAACCTTTTCCACAATGTTTGCCTCCTTCTGCCTGAAGTAGTTCTGTTATCATCATCGAAATCGAGGAAAACTTGCTTCCACTCTAAAAGTGAGTTCTCGGGTGGCTGTTCAGTCCAACACAGTCTCTGGAATTACAGTCTCTGTCACAGGTGGGACAGACAGTGGTTGAGGGAAAGGGTGGGTGGGGAGTCTGGTTTGCCGCATGCTCCTTCCGCTACCTGCACCTGGTTTCTGCATGCTCTCGGCGACGAGACTCGAGGTGCTCAGCGCCCTCCCGGATGCACTTTCTCCACTGAGGGCCGTCTTTGGCCAGGGACTCCCAGGTGTCGGTGAGGATGTTGCACTTTATCAGGGAGGCTTTGAGGGTGTCCTTGTAACGTTTCCTCTGCCCACCTGGGGCTCGCTTGCCGTGTAGGAGTTCCGAGTAGAGTGCTTGCTTTGAGTCTCGTGTCAGGCATGCGAACAATGTGGCCCGCCCAACGTCTGAACAGGCAGTTCTGTATATTCCCCACAGCAAATGGCAAGAACATGACCAATTTTGCTCGCTGCTTCTGCAACTAATCTTCGGGAAGTACATGCAGACCTGGTACTCTGTCTCCTTTGACTATTCGGTGAACACCTTTTTAGTACTTCATGTGTTGCCCCCTCATCACTGAGGATTTAATGTCTTCACCGGGAAGGATGTTCACGGTCTCTTCCGTCAAACACAGAAGAAAATTCATGTCGTATATTTGCTATCATTCTGGGATCTTTTAATGGTCCCAACATTTCTTTTTACCCCAGTTTGTTGTGAATATACTTATAGGAATTATTAACATGTTTAATACTCCCTGCTATTCTATACGTATTTGTTATTTTGGCTCTCCAGTTGAGTGTCCTAATCGCCTTTAGCTTATTTTGATATTGCTCTCTGTCCACCATGCTCCCTGTAAAACAAATCCCATTTGCCCTCATTCCACGGATTTTCATAACTGCCCACATTTCCCTCAGCAGAGGGGTCAACAACCAGGGGACATAGATTGAAAGTAATTGGTAGAAGGTTTAGAGGGGGTTTGAGGGGAAATGTCTTCACCCAGAGAGTGGTGGGGGTCTGGAACTCACTGCCTGAAAGGGTGGTAGAGGCAGAAACCCTCACCACATTTAAAAAGTACTTGGATGTGCACTTGAAGTGCCGTAACCTACAGGGCTACGGACACAGAGCTGGAAAGTGGAATTAGGCTGGGTAGCTCTTTGTTGGCCGGCACGGACACAATGGACCGAAATGGCCTCCTTCCGTGCTGTAAGTGTCTATGATTCTGTGATCAGCCTTTCCCTCTTTTACCCTTCCCTGGCGGTCTATATTTGGTCTGTAGTCTTGAGTATTTCTAAACATGATCCACTTTCCCTTCAGGCCTTTGCCCTCGAACAGTGCTGGTCAGTTCAGCTTCCTCAGCTCATTCCAACCCTTCAAGATCTGCCTCTGTAACCTTCAATGTTCCTACTGTTTCTGTGATTCCTATTCTTCTCTCCACCACAATCCGAACCTTGAACTCCTCATTTAGTGGTCACTGTTACCATGGTGCCCTTGGCTCCCATCTGCTTTACCATCTCCTTGTCGTTATTTAATATCTGGCCCAATAGTCCTCCCACTCACATGGAATTAGCGACCAATTGCCCCATGTAACAATCCCAAACTGTGCTCAGGATCAGGTTCTCACCCCTATTGCAGCCTTTATAGATGTTGCAGTCTATCCCTCATAAATGTAAGTAGCCCATAACACCTTATCCGATCCTGTATGTGCTTCTCTTATTTCAATACAAAGTTCTTGATCCAATCCCTTCCCCTGACCTAGTGGTCTACAGCATGTCGCCCATTCATTTCTCCAGGATTTCTGTCTCGTCCATACTCAGACAAGACAGGTCCACCTATATTATCAATTTCTCCTCCAGGTTATCATAATGATCTCTGCAAGTAGTAAGATGCCCATATGTTCATCTAGCCCCTGCCATGGTTAAACCAGATCGCCATGATGTCTATTATCGTCTCCCTTCCCTGCAACGACCCCCAGTTCTCCCATTTTACTCCCAAGACTCCTAGAATTGATATATAGAGCTTTGAGGCTTCCATTTCCCTCACTCCCTGGACCGAGGTGTTTATTTATTGTGTCATTATTTCCCATGTGATCACATCCTTACACTCTGCACACGTACCTGCCGTATCAGTGACTGGACGTGAACTGGTCAGCTACCATCACATGCTCTGCACCATAGTGTTACTTGAGTGTCAGCCGTGGCTCAGGGGGCAACACTCTCGCCTCCGAGTCAGAAGGTTGTGGGTTCAAGTCCCACTCCAGGAATTGAACACATGCAATAGGCTGACACTCCGACAGTGCAGCACTCCCTCGGCACTGCACTGTCGGAGGTGCTATCTCTCAGACCTATCTGTCCTCTCGGGTGGACGTAAAAGATCCCACGGTCACTATTTCGAAGAAGAGCAGCAGAGTTATCCCCAGTGTCCTGGGGCCAATATTTATCCCTCAATCAACATAACAAAAAATAGATTATCTGGTCATTATCACATTGCTGTTTGTGGGAGCTTGCTGTGCGTAAATTGGCTGCCGCGTTTCCCACATTACAACAGTGACTGCACTTCAAAACTACTGTAAATCGCTTTGAGACATTCGGTGATCATGAAAGGCGCTATATAAATCCAAGTCTTGCTTTATATAACATCCTGCTTCTGAATCTTCGCTATCACTCTTTATTTTCTAACCCTACTCTGTTTTATTAGTTTAAATCCTCCCATTACCGTATTTATCCTCAGTGGAAGGACATTGGTACCAGTCCAACTCAGAAGCCCAATGAACTTTCCACTCGTGTATTTCAAATTGTGCAAATCAGCACAATCCAGTTAATCTACTTAAATTTTAAAAACAGCCCAATCCTCATGGGTTAAACCAGTACACAGAACCGAGCCATCCACCCGAGACCTAGTAATATGAAACTCTCTCTTAACCCATCGGTCAAGCCACACCTCGTCTAATGTCCTTCTCCCCAACTTGTCCAGTGCAAGGAACGTGAAGCAATCTCGAACTTACTACCCATGTACATTAGCCTAGCCTAGAATCAGTCGCTAAACTCTGCAAGACCACCATTCTATTTTTCCTACGACAGTGATTTAAGTTTGAACCGCAACTTCTGGCTGATTTCTCTCCATTTCCAGCAGGGTTTTAGAAACATAGAAATTTACAGCGCGGAAGGCGGCCATTTCGGCCCATCGTGTCCCCGCAAGGCCCTCGGTCAGCAGCCCTGAAGGTTACATATAAATCTATGAACAATGACGGAAAGGCAAAGAGCACCCAGCCCAACCAGTCCGCCCCACACCACTGCGACACCCCTTATATCAAAACATTCTACACTCCACCCCAACCGGAGCCATGTGATCTCCTGGGAGAGGCAAAAGCCAGATAAAAACCCAGGCCACTTGGTTACGTCCCGTCTCCTGGCACCGGTGAGGCAACACATCATTGAGGATCTGATCCTGCCTGGACAACAGGCCATCTATCTCCAAAGGCAGAATTTCCCAAAACGACTGCTTGCTTATTCCCATGGCTAGCACGTCGCTTCTCCCCATGGGCAACAGCTTGCTCCGTGTTGCCATGGATTTAGCCCCACTTACCCTGTGCCTCTATCCGTATCCTCATCATAAGCGTCAAGAACTGTAATCCTGTTGGTCAATGTCAGATCCCAGGGGTTTTCCTGGCCTGGGTTCCTTCTGCCTCGTCCCTTGCAGGCAGCCACCTCCTTCCCTATTTCCCTCGGTGAGGTAATCATCTTCTGGAACCCATCTTCCAGAAACCTTTATGACCCAGTGTGTGTCTCAGGGTGCAGCCAGTGGGTCCTTAGATCAGTGAGAGGAGGAGAAACTTCTTCACTCAGAGGGTGGTGAATCTTTGGAATTCTCTACCCCAGAGGGCTGTGGAGGCTCAGTCGTTGAGTATATTTAAGACAGAGATCGATAGACTTGTGGATATTAAGGGAATCAAGGGATATGGGGACAGTGCAGGAAGAAGATCAGCCATGATCTCATTGAATGGCAGAGCAGGCTCGAGGGGTCGAATGGCCAACTCCTCCTAATTCTTCTGTTAACAGCATTCTGCGACACTTCAAACATATGTAGCAGATCCAGAATACACATCAACTCTGACTCTCCCATTACTATACTATTCACTTCCGCACCACTTATTCACAATCAAATAGAACTGGGATCACTTAAAGAATGAGAGTTTGAGATGGGGGAACTGCAGACTCTCTGGATGGATTAATTAAAGGAGACGGGCTGAGTGGCTCTCCTCATCTCCAGTTACCTTATGATCTTGTGACTATTAGAGCACAGCCCATTTTGTTCGATATCGAATGCGTGCTTTATTGGCCGTGAGAGTGCTCGATGCAGGCACAATGCCAAAATAGTTTTCCATTTTTGTAAGGCAATAGCACTTATTTGGGTGAACACAAAATAGTGCCTTGCATACATTACAGCAAATAAATGGAAGGCCAAAGATCGGTCTCAGTGGATTCGGGTTTATACGGGCAGTCGTGTACAGATATACTGCTCACCATACCACTTTATACCATTCATCTCTAATAATCTATTGCACCACACATATCGGGTCATGGCCTTGCAAGTATAGTGCAATGTTTTCCATTTCCCACATTAGCTATCCTTGTGGCCTCAGTTTACTAACTTAGAAAAAGACTTGCATTTATATAACGCCTTTCACGACCACCAGACGTCTCAAAGCGCTTTGAAGTGTAGTCACTGTTGTATTGTGGGAAACACGGCAGCTAATTTGCGCACAGCAAGCTCCCACAAACCGCAATGTGATAATGACCAGGTAATATGTTTTAGTGATGTTGATTGAGGGATAAATATCGGCCAGAAAACCAGAGCTAACTCCCCTGCTCTTCTTTGAAATAGTGCCATGGGATCTTTTACACCCACCTGAGAGCAGACAGGGTCTCGGTTTAACATCTCATCCGAAAGACGGCACCTCCGACAGTGCAGCACTCCCTCAACACTGCACTGGAGTGTCAGCCTGGATTTATGTGCTCAAGTCCCTGGAGTGGGACTTGAACCTACAACCTTCTGACTCAGAGGCCAGTGTGCTGCCCACTGAGCCACGGCTGACACACGTCGTACCAAACCTGGAGAGGTTTTGTGTGAGGGCCCTCAGGTACCAGAAGATGGACTGGGACGCCCCAGATCGTTTCATGCAGAACCGTTGCACTTCACTCGAAACTTTGCAGGAGGGTAGAGAAAAGATAAGAGTGTGCGCATGCCTGCCACACATATCTGACCACTCGAACACCCTCTTCATATTGTAGAGCCACTTAAGAGGAGCTTTTAGAATATCCTGGAATTCCCAGTGCCATAGAATCCACTTATACGGCGGGCACTGGAGAAAGAACTGAGAGATACTCAATTTTGAGGCTTAATTTCTAGCCAATGGTCTGCACCCAGTCGATGGGGAAGGATCATTCGGGGAACCCGAGTTGCCAGTTTGCAATGTTGATCATTCAGTTGACAACATCTAGTGGGGGGGAAACGTACCCAGAGCTGTTGCTGGCAGTTTCTGTTTGCCGCGATCAAAGCGACTGCCTTCAGAAACGCCAGCAAAATGCATCCCTCGAGGTGGCTCGGGGCACCAAGGGAAGCAACCGAGCCACGTTTCTCTCGCAGCACCGTCAGCCCGCCAGAGTCGCCCCTGGCAGGACGCCAGGAGAGTGCCCAATCGTGTGCTCACTGGCTGTAAACTTCAGGCTCTGGGAAGTGACAAACAAGGATAAAGCAGCCAATTGCCACTGTGAGCCTTAGCTGAAAGTCAAAGAAAGACAGACTTGGATTTATAGAGCGCCTTTCACAACCACCGGACGTCTCAAAGCGTTTTACAGCCAATGAAGTACCTTTGGAGTGTACGTCGGTCCTCCCAGGGGATTTGCAGGATCTTGAGAGGACAGACGCACCAACGTTAGTGTTGTCGAGCAGGTCAACAGCCCCAGCATCGAAGCACTGACCACACTCGACCAGCTCCACTGGGCGGGCCACATTGTCCGCATGCCCAACACGAGACTCCCAAAGCAAGTGGTCTACTTGGAACTCCTGCATGGCAAGTGAGCCAAAAGTGGACAGAGGACTGTTCAGTCACCTGAGAACTCACTTTTAGAGTGGAAGCAAGTCTTCCTCGATTTCGAGGGACTGCCTATGATGATGATTTGGAGTGTAGTCACTGTTGTGATGTGGGAAACATGGCAGCCAATTTGTGCACAGCAAGCTCCCACAAACAACAATGTGATAATGACCAGATAATCTGTTTTTTTGTTATGTTGATTGAGGGATAAATATTGGGGATAACTCCCCTGCTCTTTTTTGTATGAGTGTCATGGGATTTTTTTTACCTCCACTTGAGAACACAGTCGGGGGGCCTCGGTTTAACGTCTCATCTAAAAGACAGCACCTCCGACAGTGCAGCATTCCCGCAGCACTGGAAGTTCCCAGTCAAGACACGCTAAGGGAGGTATTACGGAGAACATTCAAAATTGTCGTAACGCTGCATAGTGCCCCAGAGTGGAAATGTGGTTTCACCCCTACAATCCCCACGCACAAACCTCCCAATCGTAGGTGCAACAAACAAGTAGTCACACTGTACGGGGGCCCAGGGGCAGCCCGGGGCCAGCCCACACTGCGATGTGTGTGCACACTAGGTCCGTCCAGCAGAGCAGGTCTCTAGTCGTCCTGGTTCAACCCTTTCCACTGGACCAAGACCTAGCTCTGTCAAGCCCGTGTGGTGGCTGGTATGCAACAGCCACAACACGTTAAAAAAATCCACGCACAGGCATCTTCCACCCCCTCAATTGGAGTTCAGGACTGGAACATTGGGTCCTTCATTGAAACATCTGTGAACTCATGTGGAAGCAAGTCAGCCTCGTTCGAGGGTCCGCCTATGATGATGAGTCACACTGTCCCATGCTACTCGCTAGCATCTGGCTTCAAAGCAGTTCTGGGAGAAGACAGAACAAGTTCCGACCCTTCCCGTGGCTGTGCCTTCAGCTGCCTGGGCCCCAGCTCTGGAACTCCCTCCCTAAACCTCTCTTTCCTCCTTCAAGACGCTCCTTAAAACCTGCCTCTTTCACTCAGCTTTTGGTCATCTGCCATAATTTCTTGCCTGGCTCGGTGTCATTTTTTTTGTTTTAGAACACTCATGGGAAGCATTAAAGGTGCTATATAAATACAAGTTGTTGCTGTCCCTCTCGGCCCAAAGTGGTAAGAAACAAGAGCAAAGTAATTGAGCCTCAGACTCAAAGAACAAAAAATACTTCAACGTAACGATAGTCCAATGCAACAGAATTAAAGCTTGTTGAAAAAAACAACTCAATGCCTTTCTATTAAGTTATAAAATTCCCTCTTATGGAAACACAAGGAGGGTGGGGAGAACAGAGGACACAAGCCAGAGGAGGGGCAATATTAAATGCCGGTGGAAGTTTTCGCTTCAGCCAAGAACGCTGCAGAGAGAGAGTAAGCTGATTACAGGAAGCAATCAAGATCGAGAAGATACTGCAGAGAAGTAAAGCAGAAAGATTTGCTGGAGTCGACACCAGAGTTGGTGTGAAGCATGGTGGCTGTGTGACTCACATTTATGTTCTTCATCAATCCATTTCTAAATGTCATCCCTGGCTCAGTGGGCAGCACTCTGGCTTCCGAGCCAGAAGGTTGTGGGTTCAAGTCCCACTCCAGAGACTTGAGCACATAAATCTAGGCTGACACTCCAGTGCAGTGCTGAGGGAGTGCTGCACTGTCGGAGGTGCCGTCTTTCGGATGAGATGTTAAACCAAGGCCCCGACGGCCCTCTCAGGTGGGTGTAAAAGATCCCATGGGACTATTTTAAAGAAGAGAAGGGGAGTTCTCCCCGGTGTCCTGGCCAATATTTATCCCTTAATCAACATCACCAAAACAGATGATGTGGTCATCAACACATTGTTGTTTGTGGGAGCTTGCTGAGCACAAATTGTCTGCCGCGTTTCCTACATTAAAGTGTGCACACTTCAAAAACACTTCATTGGCTGTAAAGCGCTTTGGGATTTCGAGGTCATGAAAGGCACTATATAAACGCAAGACTTTCTTTTCTTAAAACATTGGAGGCATATTACCTGAAGCATACTGATGAAGCCGCCAAGAAACTAAGAACTAGGAGCAGGAGTCGGCCATTTGACCCCTCGAGCCTGCTCTGCCATTCAATAAGATCATGGCTAATCTGATCATGGACTCAGCTCCACTTCCCTGCCCACTCCCCATTACTCTTTACTCGCTTATCATTCCAAAGTCTGTCTATCTCCACCTTAAATATATTCAATGAACCAGCCTCCACAGCTCTCTGGGGCAGAGAATTCCAAAGATTCACGACCCTCACAGAAGAAATTCCTCCTCATCTCCGTGTTAAATGGCCAACCTCTTATTCTGAGACTATGCCCCCTAGTTCTAGATTCCCCCACGAGAGGAAACATCCTCTCTGCATCCACCTTGTCGAGCCCCCTCAGTATCTTATACGTTTCACTAAGATCACCTCTCTGCCTTCTAAACTCCAATGAGTATAGGCCCAACCTTTCTTCATGACACAACCCCTTCATCTCAGGAATCAACCTTCTCTGAACTGCCTCCAATGCAAGTATATCCCTCCTTAAATAAGGAGACCAAAACTGTACACAGTACTCCAGGTGTGGTCTCACTAACGCTCTGTACAGTTCCCTACTTTTATACTCTATCTCCTTCCAAAAATGACCAACATTCCATTTGCCTTCCTGATTACTTGCTGTACCTGCATGCTAACTTTTTATGTTTCATGCACAAGTTGGTGTTCCACAGGCAACAGCCAGCACCAGAGGTGAGGGTCTCTGAAAATGGTCCGCTATTCATTAGGCCCCCCCGAGAACCCCAGCAAATCATGCAAGGCAAGGGGTTTCAACTTGCGAGTATACTTCAAGAATACTCGTGAGACTGCCCAGACCGTCAAAGGCATGCACATTCGCAAAGCAACCAAGTTCCTGAAGGATGCTGTGATGAAGAGGCAGTGTGTCCCTTTCAGACGCTACAATGGCGGAGTTGTCAGGTGTGCTCGAGCTAAAGCCTGGGCCTGGACACAAGGCCGTTGGCCTAAATAGAGCGCAGAGTTCCTGCTGCACATGCTGAAGAATGCAGAGAGTAATGCTGAACTCAAGGGTCTGGATGTTGATTCCCTAGTGATTGAGCTCATTCAAGTGAACAAGGCTCCGAAGATGCGCTGACGGACCTACTGTGCCCATGGACATATCAGCCCGTACACGAGTTCCCCATGCCACACAGAGATGATCCTCACTGATAAGGAACAGATTGTCCCGAAACCAGAGGAGGAAATTGTTCATAAGAAAAAGTTTCCCAGAAGAAGCTGAAGAAGCAAAAGCTCATGGCACGGGATTAGATTTTACTAATTTTGAGGCAACGTCTTAACATATAATAAAGCTATTGGAAACCAAAAAAAAGCCAACCCTGTAGGACCTCATCTAAATGGCTATTCTTGACGTGTAAATCTTCGCAACGAGCGCTATCCACCATAGAAGGCATCACTGTTCAACCCGATCCGACTCACACACATCTGCCAGAAAAGCTCAGTGGGTGATCAAGAAGAAGAATTCTTGGGATTCTCTCTCCCCCAACTCCCCCACTCCATCATACCCATTACACTGTAGCCCTTTACAGGAGTATTGTGAGATAAATATTTGACACCGAGCCAAATAAGTAGAAATTAGCGCAGGTAACCAAAAGCTTGGTCAAAGAGGTAGGTTTTAAGGAGCGTCTTGAAGGAGGAAAGAGAGGTAGAGAGGTTTAGGGAGGGAGTTCCAGAGCTTAGGGCAACAGAAGGCACGGCCACCGATGGTTGAGCGATTATCAAGGATGCTCAGGAGGGCAGAATTAGAGGAGCGCAGACATTTCGGGGGGTTGTGGGGCTGGAGGACATGACAGAGATAGGGAGGGGTGAGGCTATAGAGGAATTTGAAAATAAGGATGAGGATTTTGAAATCGAGGCGTTGCTTAACCAGGGGCCAATGTAGATCAGCGAGCATCGAGGGTGATGGGTGAGTGGGACGTGGTGCAAGTTAGGGCATGGGCAGCCAAGTTTTGGATCATCTCTAGTTTAAGAATGTGGGAGGCCGGTCAGGAGTGCGTTGAAATAGTTGGACCCAGTGTTACACCAGTGAATGCTTTTACTCACGCTGCTACGAGTGAACCACGTTATTTTCTGAACAAGGCGTAAGGAAAACCAGCTCTCGTCCCAATCTAACCATCGTCATACATCTGAGCAATGCACTGGTGTGGCCAGGCCGGACTCATTCGTTGCAGCTTTCCTCGCTTTGTAGGTGTGCCTGGTCTTCACTCCACACCACCCGCCCTCCACCTTACCCCAAAATCAGAGAGTACACGGGAAACCATGGGAGCAAATAAAATGCCCCACCACTGCCTCCCCCTCCTCATTCAACCACCCGGGTGGACCATGAGACTGCTGCATAACCAACGACAAGATCAGATGATAAAGACCATTTGATTTCATCCTTCCAGAATATTGACTACATCATCGTCCCATATGGCGCCTCGCTGTTCTCTTAAATGAGTCCAATGTCTTGACCTCAAATCCTTTTGACAATCCATTCCGGCCGTTGATCATCCTCGGGTGTAAAGGAATACTTCCTGACATCTGTCCTAAATGTGTCCTTCACAATCTTGTTCCCCTGCTGCCGGGCTGTACTGAAGTTTTGCTGTAGGCTTACATCCACTATCCAATTAAGCATCCTAAAGACCTCGAAATGGTCTTCTGAGTCACCTCCTTTTAAGGCCTCATTTATTCAGTTTCCAGTCGTCCTGGTTAACCCTTGCCACTGGACCAAGACCTAGCTCTGTCAAGCCGGTGTAGTGGCTGGTGTGCAATGGTCACCACACGTTGAAAAAATCCACGCACAGGCATCTTCCACCCTTCAAGTTCGGGTCCTTCATTGGGTCCTTCATTGAAACACCTGTGAACTCATCCTCTTTTGGTGTGGAAGTAAGTCATCCTCGTTTCGAGGGACTGCCTATGAGGGACATTCCGCAACGCTCTAAGTGTAAGATCACTCTCACTGCACTGCCTCAAGGACGTTTTGTTTTGCGTACATCTCAAATGAATGAAAAACAATTCATGCAATTTCTTAGTGTGTCTGACACCATTTCAGAGTCGAGCCGATCCTCCATCTTGTATTCCATCATCCACCCCCAACTACCCCACACTTTCCTTCTCTCCACACACACATGGAAATCGTGCTACGTTGTTTCGATTTACAGGAAGGGATTCCAAGCCACACTGTTCTTTGAAACTAGGACATTTAAAAGATATGATGCTAGATATCAAATGAAAACAGGTTTCTCGAAAGAACTGGCCTGGGAGGCTGCAGCATGGAAAGGACATTTCAATCTGTCCCTGCGGAATGAGTTTACTTCCCAGTAAAGAAGCTTTGAAACACATTTCTCTGAATTACAGGCAATGTGATAAAGAAAAATTGCCAGAGGAAAAAAGATGAATAAAATGATTTTTGGAATCGGTCCAATCTCCCATCAACATGCATCTCTACCTTTAAACAAATCAATTAACTCAAAGCATATCCGTTCTAAGTACCCGGAGTCTCTCTGCATTACCCGATGTAGGCACTCCATTCACTTTCAAATCTAATTCAAAGTCTGGGCTGACACTCCAGTGCAGTGCTGAGGGAGTGCTGCACTGTTGGAGGTGCCATCTTTCGGATGATGTAAAAGATCCCAGGGCACTATTTCGAACAAGAACAGGGGAGTTATTCCCGGTGTCCCGTCCAATATTTATCCTTCAATCAACATAACAAAAACAGATCATCTGGTCATTATCACATTGCTGTTTGTTGAGCGCAAATTGGCTGCCATGCTTCCCACATTGCAACAGTGACTGCACTCCAAAAGTACTTCATTGGCTGTAAAGTGCTTTGAGACTTCCGGTGGCCGTGAAACGCACTGTATAAATGCAAGTCTTTCTTTTCAGTTTTTCTATAAGTGGCTAATGGGAATTTGTCTTTTTTCCGCCCCCCGCCGTCTCCCTCCCCCCCCCCCCCCCGCAATCACCATCTCTCTCCCTCCCTCCCCCCCCCCCCCCCGCAATCACCATCTCTCTCACTCTCCTACCCCACCCCCCCCAACCACCATCTCCCACCCCCCAAACCACTGTCTCTCTCTTCCCCCCCCTAACCACCATCTCTCTCTCTCCCCCCCTCCCCCCACCAACCTCTCTCTCCCCCCCCTCCCCCCACCAACCTCTCTCTCTCTCTCCCCCCTCCCCCCACCAACCTCTCTCTCTCTCTCCCCCCCTCCCCCCACCAACCTCTCTCTCTCTCTCCCCCCCCTCCCCCCACCAACCTCTCTCTCTCCCCCCCCTCCCCCCACCAACCTCTCTCTCTCCCCCCCCTCCCCCCACCAACCTCTCTCTCTCCCCCCCCTCCCCCCACCAACCTCTCTCTCTCCCCCCACCAACCTCTCTCTCTCCCCCCCCTCCCCCCACCAACCTCTCTCTCTCCCCCCCCTCCCCCCACCAACCTCTCTCTCTCCCCCCCCCTCCCCCCACCAACCTCTCTCTCTCCCCTCTCCCCCCTCCCCCCACCAACCTCTCTCTCTCCCCTCTCCCCCCTCCCCCCACCAACCTCTCTCTCTCCCCCCCCTCCCCCCACCAACCTCTCTCTCTCCCCCCCCTCCCCCCACCAACCTCTCTCTCTCTCTCCCCCCACCCCCCACCAACCTCTCTCTCTCTCTCCCCCCACCAACCTCTCTCTCTCTCTCCCCCCACCAACCCCTCTCTCTCCCCCCCTCCCCCCACCAACCTCTCTCTCTCTCTCCCCCCCTCCCCCCACCAACCTCTCTCTCTCTCTCCCCCCCTCCCCCCACCAACCTCTCTCTCTCTCTCCCCCCCTCCCCCCACCAACTTCTCTCTCTCTCCCCCCCCCCCACCAACCTCTCTCTCTCCCCCCACCAACCTCTCTCTCTCCCCCCACCAACCTCTCTCTCTCCCCCCACCAACCTCTCTCCCCCCCCCCCCTCCCCCCACCAACCTCTCTCTCTCCCCCCACCAACCTCTCTCTCTCCCCCCCCTCCCCCCACCAACCTCTCTCTCTCCCCCCCCTCCCCCCACCAACCTCTCTCTCTCCCCCCTCCAACCTCCCCCCACCAACTTCTCTCTTTCTCCCCCCCCTCCCCCCACCAACCTCTTTCTCCCCCCCCTCCCCCCACCAACCTCTTTCTCCCCCCCCTCCCCCCACCAACCTCTTTCTCCCCCCCTCCCCCCACCAACCTCTTTCTCCCCCCCTCCCCCCACCAACCTCTTTCTCCCCCCCTCCCCCCACCAACCTCTTTCTCCCCCCCTCCCCCCACCAACCTCTCTCTCTCTCCCCCCCCCCCCCACCACCCTCTCTCTCTCTCTCCCCCCCCCCACCACCGTCTCTCTCTCTCTCCCCCCCCCCACCACCGTCTCTCTCTCTCTCCCCCCCCCCCACCACCGTCTCTCTCTCTCCCCCCCTCCCCCACCACCCCAACCCTGCCTCTCCCCCCCCCAACCACCGTCTACCCACCCCCCCAATCCAAGGCAAAGATCAGACTCCAACATTCAAATTCACAAAGCTGACACGACATTATTATTGGATTTCGTGACAAGCAGGAGGATTCCACCCCCGTGCCTCTTTAATTTATATGAACATTTTCAGTCACATTTGTCAACTGTAAGGAAGATTTACTCTTTGACCCTGGTGAATTCTGTAAGCAGGAGAGTTCATTCGGGTTAACGAAAAGAAAATCACACTCTCACGAGGAATTAATATAAATATCATTTTCACTGAAGCTCACCCATGTAACCCAGCGATCCTCACAGTGTCAGAGATGGTCTTCTCAGACTTCACCAATAGCAACCACCGGATTCTCTTCAGGAAAGCGGAAATTAGTTGGAATGAGAGTTTAAGACCATAGTTTAACCTCTACTTGAAGCAGAACTGTAAGAAGATTCAGCAATTCGTTGTGGTTTTATATTGTTATCTAAGTTTGCTGATGATACAAAGCTAGGCAGGAATGCAAGTTGTGAAGAGAATGCAAAGAGGCTTCAGGGGATGTAGATTGGCTAAGTGAGTGGGCAAGAACATGGCAAATGGAATATACCGTGGAGAAATGTGAAGTTATCCACTTTGGTAGGAAAAATAGAAAAGCAGAGTATTTTTTAAATGGTGAGAGATTGGGAAATGTTGGTGTTCAGAGGGACCCGGGTGTCCTTGTATACCAATCACTGAAAGTTAATTGCTTGCTGTACCTGCATGTTAAGAAAGCAAATGGTATGTTGGCCTTTATTACTCGAGGATTTGAGTATAAGAGTAAGGACTATTGCAATTATATAGGACCCTGGTGAGACCACACCTGGAGTACTGTGTACAGTTTTGGTCTCCTTACCTAAGGAACGATATACTTGCCATAGAAGGAGTGCAATGAAGGTTCACCAGACTGATTCCTGGGATGGCGGGGGATTGTCCTATGAGGAGAGATTGAGTAGACTGGGCCGATATTCTCTAGAGTTTAGAAGAATGAGAGACGATCTCATTGAAACATACATTCATACAGGGCTTGACAGGGTAGATACAGGGAGAATGTTTCCCCCTGGCTGGAGAGTCCAGAACCAGGGGTCACAGTCTCAGAATAAGGGGTCGGCCATTTAGGATGGAGATGAGGAGAAATTTTTTCACTCAGAGGGTGGTGAATCTTTGGAATTCTCTACCCCAGAGGGCTGTGGAGACTCAGTCTTTGAGTATATTCAAAGACAGAGATCGATAGATTTTTGGATATTAAGGCAATCAAGGGGTTTGGGGACAGTGCAGGAAAGTGGCGTTGAGGTAGAAGATCAGCCATGATCTTACTGAATGGTGGAGCAGGCTCGAGGGGCCGAATGGCCTACTCCTGCTCTTATTTCTTATGTTCTTATGTTATAAGCATTGGTCCAAATTCCTTCAAACCCACCAATCCAAAAATACAGGCAAAGTATGATAGGAATAATGGGGAAGAAAACCCCTGCTTCCCACTACACCTCTCCCCACTGTAACAATCAATGCCTACCTTCTTCAACCGCCTCTCCCATCTCTTCTCCCAACTCCTGCTCGTGGCTGATCCAAAACTCGGGACCTTCATTTAAACGCGCTCTTCAAAACTGCTCCCTGGTCAGAAGCTACTGCTGCTGAAGCCATCACAATCAATACTGAAATACGGCTATTTCCAGAGGGACGTATTCCCTGCAAAAAGATCTGCTTATCCCACTCCCTGCTCCTGCTACCAAAACGTCAGTCTCAAAGTTGAAGGAGTGCAAACCCGTAGGGACGTCATTTCGGAGCCATTTCTTCAGAAAACTGCTGGCACCGACACATGTTCAGAGTGCTGGGAAATGTCCCATAAAGACTTACCAATGAGTCAGAGGACAGACTGCAAAAAGCTGAACACAGTTATTGAGGAAGGAATACTTCCACAGAAGCGTTGGTTCAAAGTTTCGCAATATTGGATTACAAAAATAAAAGCCGTTAATTCGACACTATTTAACAATCATTACGCATCAAGTCACTTCTTAACCCAAACCTTCTAATGGACTGGTGGTCCGTTTCACACACATGCCCTATGCAGGGGCTTGAGAATGTGTGTGGTTTTAGGACATTTATGTTCAGTATTGATTTTCGTATCCCACAGTCACAATTAGCTTCTGTACAGATCGGGAAATCACATCCAACCGTTGCATTGTCTGATCATAACTACACATGATGATATTCCTCGAACCGCCGATACTGGAAGTCCATGGTTGTACCTGCGAGGTCCCACACCTGGGTTTTACTTGGGCTCCTCACGGTTAAAATTGCTTCAA
Source organism: Pristiophorus japonicus (assembly GCF_044704955.1). Classification (NCBI taxonomy): domain Eukaryota; kingdom Metazoa; phylum Chordata; class Chondrichthyes; family Pristiophoridae; genus Pristiophorus; species Pristiophorus japonicus. Next base: position 82,945,405 of record NC_091997.1, read on the forward strand.
ATCGGTGAGCTTAAAAGTGCCCATTTCCTGCTCTCTTCCTCACCCTTGCATTTTCACGCCACCCACAATCAGGGAGGTTAGCAACTGATCTGCTCTCCACTCCAGGGGGCGTGGCTGTCGCTGGCGAGGCCGGCATTTATTGGCCATCCCTAATTGCCTCTGCTCTCCACTCCTTTTTTTATTCGTTCCTGGGGTGTGGCTGTCGCTGGCGAGGCCGGCATTTATTGGCCATCCCTAATTGCCCCTCGAGAACGTGGAGGTGAGCCACCTTCTTGAACCGCTGCAGTCCGTGTGGTGAAGGTGCTCCCACAGTGCTGTTAGGGACGGAGTTCCAGGATTTTCACCCTGCGACGATGAAGGAATGGACGATATATTTCTAAGTCGGATGGTGTGTAACTTGGAGGGGCATATGGAGGTGGTGGTGTTCCCATGCACCTGCTATCCTTGTCTTTCTAGGTGGTAGAGATCGCGGGTTTTGGAGGTGCTGCCAAAGAAGCCTTGGCGAGTTGCTGCAGTGCATCTTGTAGATGGTACACACTGCAACCACGATGCACCGGTGGTGGAGGGAGTGAATGTTTAAGGTGGTAGATGGGGTGCCAATCAAACGGGCTGCTTTGTCCTGGATGGTGTTGAGCTTGTTGTGTTGTTGGAGCTGCACTCATCCAGGCAAGTGAGGAGTATTCCGTCACACTCCTGACTTGTGCCTTGAGACCAGTCGGGGATGTGGAAGGAGCACAGTGGGCTCGAGAACATTCCTTCCAATTCTCTTCCTGCCCTCTCTGTGGGAAGCACGCATCCTCCCTTCTGTCTGACAAACATCTTATTCATAAATAGCAGCAGAGGAAGAAAGGGGGATAAACGCTGTCTTGTTTGATTGTGCCCCTGATGGCAGTACTCGGGGGCGATCATTATTTAAGTCTTGGAGTTTGCTCAGAAACACAAAAGAAAATCATAGACCTGAGACCCAAGGGCCGTGGAGTACTCTGATTGCTTTTGCTTTCACTGGTCATTTTGTTGGCAGTCTTTCGGATATCATCATCATCATAGGCAGTCCCTCGAGTCGAGGATGACTTGCTTCCACACTAAAAAGTTCATGGGTGTTTCAATGAAGGACCTGATATTCCGGATCCTGAAGGGTGGAAGATGCCTGTGCGTGGATTTTTTTAACGTGTGGTGACCGTTGCACACCAGCCACCACACGGGCTTGACAGAACATAAGAACATAAGAATTACGAACAGGAGTAGGCCATCTAGCCCCTCGAGCCTGCTCCGCCATTCAATAAGATCATGGCTGATCTGGTCGTGGACTCAGCTCCACTTACCCGCCCTCTCCCCGTAACCCTTAATTCCCTTATTGGTTAAAAATCTATCTATCTGTGACTTGAAAACATTCAATGAGCTAGCCTCAACTGCTTCCTTGGGCAGAGAATTCCACAGATTCACAACCCTCTGGGAGAAGAAATTATTTCTCAACTCAGTTTTAAATTGGCTCCTCCATATTTTGAGGCTGTGCCCCCTAGTTCTAGTCTCCCCGACCAGTGGAAACAACCTCTCTGCCTCTATCTTGTCTATCCCTTTCATGATTTTAAATGTTTCTATAAGATCACCCCTCATCCTTCTGAACTCCAAGGAGTAAAGACCCAATCTACTCAATCTCTCATCATAAGGTAACCCCCTCATTTCTCGAATCAGCCTAGTGAATCGTCTCTGTCCCCCCTCCAAAGCTAGTATATCCTTCCTTAAGGTGACCAAAACTGCACACAGTACTCCAGGTGCGGCCTTACCAATACCTTATACAGTTGCATCAAGACCTCCCTGCTTTTGTACTCCATCCCTCTCGCAATGAAGGCCAACATTCCATTCGCCTTCCTGATTACCTGCTGCACCTGCAAACTAACCTTTTGGGATTGACAGAGCTCGGTCTTGATCCAGTGGCAAGGATTACCCAGGACGACTGGAGACCTGCTCTGCTGCACGGACCTAGTGCACACACATATCGCAGTATGGGCTGGCCTGTGCTGCCCCTGGGCCCTCGTCTCTTCTGGGCCCCAATCATGTCCCTCTACAATCTCTCGCCGCTCCTTCGCCCTGACCTCGCCGCTCCTACAGTACCTGCCCACGCTCCAATCACAGACCTGGACCTTGGTGACGTACAATCCAGTCACCCTTTAAGAGAAGTAGCCTAATAGAAGTTCGCAAGACTCACCAAAATGCATGTGTCCCACTTGGAGGAACAAGGTTTGGTTCCTTTATGTCATAGCTCAAACAGCAGCAGGAGTGCATTGTGCAAATTAGGAATTAAACGTGTGCCTAGGGGGAGGGAGGGTGCTCTTTGTTGGTTTAAAGCCGTCATTTCCAGCTTAAAACCAAGAGAGAACCACAAGTATGACTAGAAGGCCCCAGAGCATGTGAAAAAATCTTACTCATAATCAGAGAAGAGCTGCACTTTCAAAATCAAAACCGATAATATCCTCGCAAAACACGTCAGCAGTCTCTCTGACAATCAGTGGGAGTAATGCGATTTCTGTCGATAACTAGACAGACAGTTTGTTCAAAAAGGTGAAATTCAGCAGGGGAGTGCGGGGGAAACGATAATTGTAGATCACTCTAGAATGTTTCGTTCCGCAGTTTCTCACGCTCAACATAAAAGGGAAACTTATGTTTTCCCACCAACGCACCAGCTGAAATGTGCTGAACGGCAGCGGAGAAGCTTCAAGTCGACTGTGCCGAATGACGGAGCCCTGCTTTGACCGACAACCTGCAGATCTCGTCACTGAATCCACCCTAAATTCTCCCTTGTTTCCAAATCCCTCCAAGACCTCACCCCTCCCTATCTCTGTAATCTCCTCCAGCACCACAACCGCAGCTCCCCACCCGCCTGAGATGTCTGCGCTCCTCTAATTCTGCCCTTCTGAGCATTCCTGATTATAATCGCTCCACCATTGGTGGCCGTGCCTTCTGTTGCCTGGGCCCCAAGCTCTGGAACTCCCTCCCTAAACCTCTCCGCCTCTCTTTCCTCCTTCAAGACCCTCCTTAAAACCTACCTCTTTGACCAAGCTTTTGGTCACCTGCGCTAATTTCTACTTAAGCGGCTCGGTGCAAAAATTTTAGTTCATAACACTCCTGTGAGGCGCCTTGGGACGTTTCATGATGTTAAAGGCGCTATATAAATACAAGTTGTTGTTGTTTTCTCCACGCAATGCAAGGAGTGCCAGATGCAAGAACATTCCTCACTGCTCAACGGTCACTTCACTTATTTGCTTTGAGCCCTCAATTACTGGTTTACGGTCTTATTTGCCTTACCTCGTTCGAGTTATTTAATAATTGAGCGCACAAAAAAAAATGAGCTGCAATTATCAAAAAATGGTGGCTGATCAAAGACAAATGAAAAGGGAGCAAGAGGGGCAGTTGCCACAAGATGGTTTCCTGCTCGGGAGTTTAGAAGGATGAGGTGTGATCTCATTGAAACATCAGATTCAGGAGAGGGCTCGACAGGGTAAATGCTGGGAGAATGCTTTCCCTGGCCAGAGTGTCCAGAACTAGGGAGGCACAGTCACAGGATAAGGAGTTGGCCATTTAGGACTGAGATGAGGAGAAATTTCTTGACTCAGGTTGTGAATCGTTGTTGATGCTCAGTCGTTGAGTATAATCAAGGCTGAGATCGCTGGGTCTTTGGACCCTCAGAAAATCAGGAGATATGGGGATCGGGCGGGAAAGTCGAGTGAAGGTCAAAGATCAGCCATGGTCTTATTGAATGGCGGAGCAGGCTCGAGGGGCCGAATGGCCTTCTCCTACTCCTATTTCTTTTGTTCTGATGTTCTTCCCAGCCTCACGAGTCTCGGTGCTTGTTCTCTGCTCTGGGAGGTACTTTGGGATGTTTCATTACATTAAAAGCCTCAAAAAAAGGGCACCTTGCTGCAGCTTAAATGAAGAGAAGATTGAAAACAAGTTGATTTTACCGACACAGTCACGGCTGACAAAGTATCACTGGTGTGCACCACTTCTGCTTGCAGTGCATTGTCAGTCCACACTGGAGGGACAACAACAACTTGTATTTATATAGCGCCTTTAACATAGTAAAATGTCCCATGGCGCTTCACAGGAGCGTCATAAGACAAAACAAATAAATTTGACACCGAGCCACGTAAGAAGAATTAGGGCAGGTGACCAACAGCTTGGTCAAAGAGGTCGGTTTTAAGGAGCATCTTAAAAGGAGGAAAGAGAGGCGGAGAGGTTTAGGGAGGGAGTTCCAGATCTTTGGGCCCAGGCAACGGAAGGCACGGTCACCGATGGTTGAGCGATTATAATCAGGGATGCTCAAGAGGGCAGAATTTAAGGAGTGCAGAAATCTCGGGGGGGTTGTGGGGCTGGAGGAGATTACAGAGATAGGGAGGGGGCGAGGCCAAGGAGGGATTTGTAAACGAGGATGAGAATTTTGAAGTCGAGGCATTGCTTAACCGGGAGCCAATGCAGGGCAGCGAGCCCAGGGGGTGATGGGTGAGCGGGACTTGGTGCGAGTTAGGACACGGGGCAGCGAGCACAGGGGGTGATGGGTGAGCGGGACTTGGTGCGAGTTAGGACACGGGGCAGCGAGCACAGGGGATGATGGGTGAGCGGCACTTGGAGCAAGTTAGGATACAGGGCAGCGAGCACAGGGGGAGATGGGTGAGCGGGACTTGGTGCGAGTTAGAACACGGGGCAGCGAGCACAGGGGATGATGGGTGAGCGGGACTTGCTGCGAGTTAGGACACGGGGCAGCGAGCACAGGGGGAGATGGGTGAGCGGGACTTGCTGCGAGTTAGGACACGGGGCAGCGAGCACAGGGGGAGATGGGTGAGCGGGACTTGCTGCGAGTTAGGATACGGGGCAGCGAGCACAGGGGTAGATGGGTGAGCGGGACTTGGTGCGAGTTAGGACACGGGACAGCGAGCACAGGGGGATGATGGGTGAGCGGGACTTGGTGCGAGTTAGGACACGGGGCAGCGAGCACAGGGGGTGATGGGTGAGTGGGACTTGGTCCGAGTTAGGACACGGGGCAGCGAGCACAGGGGTTGATGGGTGAGCGGGACTTGGTCCGAGTTAGGACACGGGGCAGCGAGCACAGGGGGTGATGGGTGAGCGGGACTTGGTGCGAGTTAGGACACGGGCAGTCGAGTTTTGAATGCTTTACGACAAGATGATAAGTGGGTCTGTTTCTGCACCATCTCTGGTGACAGCTCTTGGGATCCGTGCGAATGTCATCTCTGCCAAAGGGGGCGGAGACTATTGTGTTGCCGGGTGCCTGTGGTCGCAGGTATACCAAAACGAGAACACTAGAATGACAGCCAGGCAGCTGCAGCAGCAGCCACTACAGAATGCTCGATGATGGTTTTTCACCCAGCATCACAAGTTGGTTCCCCTTGCCACAAAGCACTTAAGTTGCTCATCTGAAAAGAAAATTTTTTCTGAAATAGTCGGATGTTTTTAAGAAAGGCAACACTCCTCTCCCCTTATTATGTGTAAGATGCACCACGGAAAAAATCCTTCTGCCCAGTATTCTGGAGAAAAAAACATGTTGCAACACTAATTTCCTGGCCGCACGACCTTGAATGCTCTGCGTAAACTGACCACGCTGCAGCCTGGGTTTCCCAGTCAATGACTCATCACCCACAGCACAGGACAACCGAGAGTTGGAACGAACCAATTACAGCGCTCGCCCACATCTGGGACCATTCCGAGCAGGGAGCCTGGTGGAAGGAGCCAGCTCAGCCGCAGAATGGGAGAACGGAAATGGAAGGAGAAAAGCTCACAAGCTGTTGCAAAGAACATTTAGTGTGCACAGTTGCGAAGTGGATTGCTCCCGAGCAGTTTCAGTATGCTGGGCTGAGCGTGCCTCTGGGGAAAAACTAAGATTAAGTTCTCTTCAAAAAAAAATCCACTGCTCATCAATTGCCAAAAATAAAAGCAAACATTTCTGGCACATTTTGGAGGGATCAGGAGGAGGACAAAGAGTAAACACAAATTAATTCTTTGAAAACAATCAAAGTGCTTTGCTTTTAGCTCTATTATAGCGAGCTACAAGTTTCTCCCTGGCAACGGTTCTGCGCAGTTGATGTACCAGTGCATGGGTCCAGACCGATTCCTCGCTGCTGGGTTCCCAACCACAGCTGACTGCTTTAGATCAGTCGCTCAACCGCAAGAGGAATTCCATCCGCCCACCCCAAATTCCCTTCCCTTTTCTGTTGAGGACACTGTCCTGGAATTTTCGGTCGACAGTGCAGCGACGCAATCACCACTGACTTCTAAAAATGCGGCCCATAAAAATCTCACCATCTCTGTGGCGGGAACTTTAGCTTTCTCGACCTTAATTTGATTTGTAGCGCAGTCGATAGGGGATCGACATCGTCCAGCAGCAGTGATTTCATCAAGCTGGCTGAGCAGCCAATCACATTGAAGAGTTCGCACAGACAGCAAACCAGGAAATAAAAAGCAGGTTGTCATTCACGTTTAAAAATTTTTTTTTTTTTTTTTTTTACAGAGAACAAAATAAAGATTGGGACGTTCGCATGGGGCTAAGGTAGCAGCTGAAATAGCAAATGAACAAACTTTTGAAACATTTTTTTTTTAAATCTAGTCATTTTATCATAATGGAGAAATTTGACATTCCACAAATATAAAGTTATTTTTCAGCAGTAGTTATTACTCAGAACACTGTTAAAACTCCAATTACACCTCATGGAACAAGGCTAAAGTTTTTATGGGGTGTTTAATAGCGACATTCGAGTGGAAAAAAGTAAGTTTTCAGCAGTTCAACTGATTTCACGGATTACCGGCTCTGGGGAGTTCTACAGCACAGCCTGTTATCATAGGCACTCCCTCGGAATCGAGGAAGACTTGCTTCCACTCTAAAAGTGAGTTCTCAGGTGACTGAACAGTCCAATTCGGGAATTACAGTCTCTGTCACAGGTGGGACAGACAGTGGTTGGAGGAAAGTGTGGGTGGGGAGTCTGGTTTGCCGCACGCTCCTTCCGCTGCCTGTGCTGTTTTCTGCATGCTCTCGACATCGAGACTCATGGTGCACTTCCTCCACTTAAGGCGGTCTTTGGCCTGGGACTCCCAGGTGTCGGTGGGGATGTTGCACTTTACCAAGGAGGCTTTGAGGGTGTCCTTGAAACATTTTCTCTGCCCACCTGGGGCTCACTTGCTTTGTAGGAGTTCCGAGTAGAGCGCTTGCTTTGGGAGTCTTGTGTCGGGCATGCGGACGATGTGGCCTGCCCAGCAGAGCTGGTCGAGTGTGGTCAGTGCTTCGATGCTGGGGATGTTGGCCTGATCGAGAACACTGACGTTGGTGCGTCTGTCCTCCCAGGGGATTTGCAGGATCAACATCAGTGTTCTCCCGGGGGGGGAAAGGCGGAGGGCAGCCTGTGGCGGAGCAGTGAATGACTGACTACAACTTCAGGATTTCGCGGTCACTTTCAGAGGGATAATAATGGTGAACACTGACAGTTTCGCCGTCATAGAAACATCGAAACATAGAAAATAGGTGCAGGAGTAGGCCATTCGGCCCTTCGAGCCTGCACCGCCATTCAATGAGTTCATGACTGAACATGCAACTTCAGTACCCCATTCCAGCTTTCTCGCCATACCCCTTGTTGATCCCCCTAGTAGTAAAGACTACATCTAACTCCTTTTTGAATATATTTAGTGAATTGGCCTCAACAACTTTCTGTGGTAGAGAATTCCACAGGTTCACCACTGTCTGGGTGAAGTCATTACCACCGCAAAATCTGGGTCATTGACTTTTACTGTCCACCAGGCACCTGGGCAATTTTTTCATCTGAGCCCAGACAACAAATGCCCATGCTCTATTTGACCTTCCAGAGCCTATTTCTGTTCTTGACCAATACCTAGACATGCAGCACAGATAACCAAACGGCAAGCTAAATCCAGAACTCTGTCTCATTCTTTACTCATTGTCCTCCTATCCTCTCCCCTCCTAAAAAATACCCTCGCCAGAAAAGTGTATTTTTGGCAATTGATGGGTAGCAGACATTTTGTTTGGAAGAGAATCTGAACTCCGTTTTCCCGGGGATCCTCAGCCCTGTATCTCCACACATCTCCGACCCAGTCATCCTCGACTCCGAGGGACTGCCTATGATGACCCAGGGAGGTACAAAGGCCAGTGCCGAACTCCAAGTGCTGTTGCATCCGAGATCAATCAGCTCAACACAAATTTGAAATCTAGTCCGTTAACTTCTGGTCTGTGTGGCTCAATGTGACACAAGCCAATGAGTTTAATCACAAGCTCATCAGGGAAAATAACACAGTCCATCTGGTCCCTCGAGCCTGCTCCGCCATTCAATAAGATCATGGCTGATCTGACCTTGGCCTCAACTCCACTTCCCCGCCCTCTCCCCATAACCCTTGACTCCTTTATCGTTAAAAAATCATTAAAAAAAATCTGTCTTTCTACACCTTAAATATATTCAATGATCCAGACTCCACAGCTCTCTGGGGCAGAGAATTCCAAAGATTCACCACCCTCATAAGAAATTCCTTCTCATCTATAGATATGTAAAGAGAAAAAAGTTAGTAAAGGCAAATATAGGTCCCCTGCAGTCAGAATTAGGGGAAGTCATAACGGGGAACAAAGAAATGGCAGACCAATTGAACAAGTACTTTGGTTCGGTATTCACTAAGGAGGACACAAAGAACCTTCCGGATATAAAAGGGATCAGAGGATCTAGTAAGAAGAGGAACTGAGGGAAATCCTTATTAGTCGGGAAATTGTGTTCGGGAAGTTGATGGGATTGAAGGCCGATAAATCCCCAGGATATGATGGACTGCATCCCAGAGTACTTAAGGAAGTGGCCTTGGAAATAGCGGATGCATTGACAGTCATTTTCCAACATTCCATAGTCTCTGGATCAGTTCCTATGGAGTGGAGGGTAGCCAATGTGACCCCACTTTTTAAAAAAGGTGGGAGAGAGAAAACAGGGAATTATAGACCGGTCAGCCTGACATCGGTAGTTGGTAAAATGATGGAATCAATTATTAAGGATGTCATAGCAGCGCATTTGGAAAGAGGTGACATGATAGGTCCAAGTCAGCATGGATTTGTGAAAGGGAAATCATGCTTGACAAATCTTCTGGAATTTTTTGAGGATGTTTCCAGTAGAGCGGACAAGGGAGAACCAGTTGATGTATTTGGACTTTCAGAAGGCTTTCGACAAGGTCCCACACAAAAGATTAATGTGCAAAGTTAAAGCACCATGGGATTGGGGATAGTGTGCTGACGTGGATTGAGAACTGGTTGGCAGACAGGAAGCAAAGAGTAGGAGTAAATGGGTACTTTTCAGAATGGCAGGCAGTGACTAGTGGGGTGCCGCAAGGTTCTGTTCTGGGGCCACAGCTGTTTACATTGTACATTAATGATTTAGACGAGGGGATTAAATGTAGTATCTCCAAATTTGCGGATGACACAAAGTTGGGTGGCAGTGTGAGCCGCGAGGAGGTTGCTATGACGCTGCAGAGTGACTTGGATAGGTTAGGTGAGTGGGCAAATGCATGGCAGATGAAATATAATGTGGATAAATGTGAGGTTATCCACTTTGGTGGTAAAAACAGAGAGACAGACTATTATCTGAATGGTGACAGATTAGGAAAAGGGGAGGTGCAACGACACCTGGGTGTTATGGTACATCAGTCATTGAAGGGTGGCATGCGGGTACAGCAGGCGGTTAAGAAAGCAAATGGCATGTTGGCCTTCATAGCAAGGGGATTTGAGTACAGGGGCAGGGAGGTGTTACTACAGTTGTACAGGGCCTTGGTGAGGCCACACCTGGAGTATTGTGTACAGTTTTAGTCTCCTAACTTGAGGAAGGACGTTCTTGCTATTGAGGGAGTGCAGCGAAGGTTCACCAGACTGATTCCCGGGATGACCTATCAAGAAAGACTGGATCAACTGGGCTTGTATTCACTGGAGTTCAGAAGAATGAGAGGGGATCTCATAGAAACATTTAAAATTCTGACGGGTTTAGACAGGTTAGATGCAGGAAGAATGTTCCCAATGTTGGGGAAGTCCAGAACCAGGGGTCACAGTCTATGGATAAGGGGTAAGCTATTTAGGACCGAGATGAGGAGAAACTTCTTCACCCAGAGAGTGGTGAACCTGTGGAATTCTCTACCACAGAAAGTTGTTGAGGCCAATTCACTAAATATATTCAAAAAGGAGTTAGATGTAGTCCTTACTACTGGGGGGATCAAGGGGTATGGTGAGAAAGCAGGAATGGGGAACTGAAGTTGCATGTTCAGCCATGAACTCATTGAATGGGGGTGCAGGCTCGAAGGGCCAAATGGCCTACTCCTGCACCTATTTTCTATGGCCCCAAGTTTCCACATGATTTGCTCCTAATTTTTAGGAGCAACTGGTGGAGAACGGACTATCTTAGAAATCGCAATTCTCCACATTTTTTTTTCTGCAGTTCTAGTCAGTTAGAACAGTTTCACTTTGGAACAGAAATTTTTCTTCAAAAGGGGACGTGTCCGGCCACTGACGCCTGATTTCAAAGTTTCCACAGTGAAAACGTACTCCAAACTAACTTAGAATGGAGCAAGTGAAGATTTTTGTAGGCCTGAAAAAACCTTGTATACACATTAAAAAATCAGGCGCAGGTTACAAATTAGGCGTCCGGAACGGGGTGGGGTGGGGGGGGGAAGGGAAGTCATTAAATTCTACAATAAATCCTTATTTATACTTATACAAATATTATACAAATAAATCCAACCTGAATAAAAATTTATAAGCAAAGAAAAGATTAAATAAACCATCTTCCTACCTGTGTGAAAGTGCTTCAGGTACAGAGAATGCTGCAGGAAGCCTCAAGTTGACGGCGGGGGGGGGGGGGGGGGGGAGTGAGGGCCCGACCGACCGCAGCGCAGGGGGGGGGCGGGCGGTGGGGAGGCAGTAAGGGCCGACCGACCGCAGCGGGGGAGGGCAGGGAGGAGGCAGCCGTTCCTGACGGCGGGCGGGGGGCGGCAGTAAGGGCCCGACCGACCGCAGCGGGGGGGGGGGGGGGGGGGGGGGGGAAAGAGGCATGGAGGAGGCAGCCATTCCCGACGGCAGGGGGTGGGGGGGTGGGGGGGCGAGAAGGCTGCAGGAAGCCTCAGAAGTTGAGGCAGCCATTCCCGACGGCGGGGGGAAGGGGGAAAGGCCGTCGGGAAACAGCTGCCTCAACTTTGAGGCTTCCTGCAGCCTTCTCACTGCTGCAAGAAGCCTCAATGCTGATGGCAATGTGCTTTTATTAAAAAATGTTAAAAAAATTAAACAGCTACAAAGAACTACAAAAATGGCCGAGTGCCAATGTTTCCTTCACACTGCGTGTGCGCGAACGCTCCAATGCGCACGCGCAGGGTTGCCGGCACGAAAAAAACTAATTTAAATGGTACCCGCCCCCTCCCACTGACAAAATCGGCGCGAGTGGTCGGCTCCGCCCCCTGGCGCCGCGCCAAGCGAAGCTGCCATGGAGCTGCAGGGCGCTCCAGAATTGCGCTTTTTTTTCAGGCGCCGTTTTCGGTGCGAAAAACGGGCGCCCAGCTCAGAGGGGCGCCCGTTTTGTAGCGTGTGGAAACTTGGGGCCCATGTTTCTATCTCCATTTTAAATGGACGACCCCTTATTCTGAAACTATGCCCCCTAGTTCTAGAGTCCCCCATGAGGGGAAGCATCCTCTCAGCATCTACCCTGTCAAGCCCCCTCAAAATCTTATACGTTTCAAAAAGATCATCTCTCAATCTTCTAAACTCCAACCTGCTCAATCTTTCCTCATAAGACAACCCCTTCATCTCAAGAATCAACCACGTGAACCTTCTCTGAACTGCCTCCAGTGCAAGTATATCCTTTCTTAAATAAGGAGACCAAAACTGTACGCAGTACCTCCAGGTGTGGTCTTACCAACACCCTGTACAGTTGTAGCAAGACTTCCCTACTTTTATACTCCATCCCCCTTGCAATAAAGGCCAACATTGCATTTGCCTCCCTAGTCATTCCAATGAGTCACAACCCTCAGAAGAAATTCCTCCTCAATTCGGTTTTAAATAGGCGCCCCCTTATCCTGAGACTAGCCATTCCCTTCTTGCAATAACTCCACATCCAAGGTGGACTGAAACCAGTAGCAGGTACCTGTACAACACTGAAGGCAGAACGTAGACAGGAAGGAAAAGCTACCAGTGGCCGTAAACTACAGCCTCTGGGACAATGGGAGTGACCTACAACACCCTCGCCCTCCACCAGTAAATATTAGCAAAGAGCAGCAGCAGTTCGATAACCCTTGGGTCAAATTTTTCTTCAATAGCCCTCTGCTCGACGGGTGCAAGATTTTCATGCTGCAAATCTATATTAAAAAAAATACCTGCAACAGTACTCAATGCAAAATTGCATCCAGTGGTCACTGTGCAAGACTGGAAGCCATTGGATATAATCCTCGAGATGACCGCAAGGCATCGTATTATACAGAGACTAGAAGGGTTAAATTATGAGGACAGGTTACAGAGATTAGGCTTGTATACAACATGTATTTATATACCGCCCACATCAAGTCGCTGGAGATATATCACCAACTATGTCTCCGCAAGATCCTACAAATTCCCTGGCAGGACAAGCTCCCCAACATCAGCGTCCTCGACCGGCCAACATCCCCAACATTGAAGCACTGACCACACTCGATCAGCTCCGCTGGGCAGGCCACATTGTTCGCATGCCAGAGTCGAGACTCCCAAAGCAAGTGCTCTACTCGGAGCTCCTTCACGGCATACGAGCCAAAGGTGGGCAGAGGAAACGGTTCAAGGACACCCTCAAAGCCTCCCTGATAAAGTGCAACATCTCCACTGGCACCTGGGAGTCCCTGGCCAAAGACCACCCTAAGTGGAGGAAGCGAATCCGAGAGGGCGCTGAGCACCGTGAGCCTCAACGCCTACAGCATGCAGAAATCCAGCGTATGCAGCGGAAGGAGCGTGCGGCAAACCAGTCTCATCCACCCTTTCCCTCAATGACTATCTGTGACAGAGTCTGTGGCTCTCTTATTGGACTGTTAGCCACCAAAGAACTCAGTTCAGGAGTGGAAGCAAGCTTTCCTCAATTCTGAGGGATGCCTATGATGATGATAGATGGGTTCAGTTGAGACGGCCCAATACTGCTCCCCCTTGGTCGGCCATGTGGCGCTCAAATCATATTGAACAACACAGAGCTCGCTCTTCCCAGTCTCCCCTTCCCCCCCCCCCCCCCCCTTTCTCCTGCAGGTTACTCTGCTGAAAATGGAAAATCTTTCCCTGGGAGACCTCCCCCTTCCCCTCACAAACAATATAAATTGCTGACCCTATTTGTTCAGTGCTTTAGCATTATATGTTTTTTGTGCAAGTTGGGGCAGGGGAGTGGGGGGGGGGGGGGGGGTTGGGGAGGGGGGAAAAAGTAGAATGACATCTCTTCTTTTATCCACCCACCAACCTTGCCTCCCAAGAGGGCAGATAAAGCTGCGACGAGACCTCCAACAACTCCACTTAAAGCTGACTGGGAGGAGTCTGACACGGTGCCCCGGGGAATAATTCTACAGTGCAGGAAGCACCTGGCTCCATTCGAAATCGCCCACAACAGCAAGATAGAGATCTATAAAGGACCACACACACACACACACCAACCTACGCCTTCGCAATCTACGCTGGAGTGTCCCGGGACTCCAACATACCACAACCCTCCCCCCACCCAAGGCGATGCAGTTTCCATTGACTCACTGCACTGAGGATATTGCATTGAATATCATCATAGGCAGTCCCTCGGAATCGAGGAAGACTTGCTTCCACTCTAAAAATGAGTCCTTAGGTGGCTGAACAGTCCAAAACGAGAGCCACAGTCCCCGTCACAGGTGGGACAGATAGTGGGTGGGACAGGTTTGCCGCACGCTCTTTCCGCTGCCTGCGCTTGGTTTCTGCATGCTCTCGGCGATGAGCATTGAATAACTCAGGGACAGTAACAGCGGGAGTCTGACGGAACTGATGGCTGGCACTTCAGCACACGCTCCCACCCACCAAAGTCAGCAGGTTTCCGCTCTTTAGGTCGTTACGTACAGCTACATTTACAATGTACATTCCCAGCTGTAGATCAGCAATCGTTGTCATGTTCTAACCCTGCTGAGTGGGTTCTGCAGCTTCAAGCCAAACCCAGCAAAAGTTAGCATCACTGACTCAAACCTTTGCCTTCATGAAGTCAAATTCCATCAAACCCTTGAGGTTCGAATGAGACGATATTTTAAAGGCAAAGCGCTCCTGTTGATTTCTACAGATCTTTTCACTCAACGAAGTACGCCTTCTATTTTTTTAAACTTACAAACATTTCAGTCTCATCGACCTGAAACGTTAACTCTGTTTTTCTCTCCACAGATGCTGCCTGACCTGCTGGGATTTCCAGCATTTGCTGTTTTTATTTCATTCTCCTTTGCTTGACTGCTTCTTATGTTGGGGTCTTCATAGAATCAGACATTTACGGTACAGAAGGAGGCCATTCGGCCCATCGTGTCCGTGCCGGCCAACAAAGAGCTATGCAGCCGAATCCCACTTTCCTGCTCTTGGTCCGTAGCCTTGTAAATTACAGCACTTCAAGTGCACATCCAAGTACTTTTTAAATGTGGTGAGGGTTTCTGCCTCTACCACACTTTCAGGCAGTGAGTTCCAGACCGCCGCCACCCTCTGGGTGCAATAAGTTCTCAACTCCCCTCTAACTGAGTTCCAAACACCCTTTCGAATCGATGGAAACATGTCAGATGAACAGTTAATTATTGATAAAAATTCATCAAGATAAAACAGGACATGAACCTCCTGCTGATGCTGAATTCATGTCAGTAGAACAAGGAGTGGACAGGAGCCAACTCACCCTGTACCTGTACCTGTAACAGTGAGCAAATCGAAGGGCAGACACTAACTTCACGTTGCTGCAAACACAAGAATGTGTTTTGCACTGAACTGCCAAGACAGCCCAGGCCGTACAATTCAGTTCAGGGTCTGTGGCTAACTTCACCATTTTACATTAGAGATACATAGAAACATAGAAAATAGGTGCAGGAGTAGGCCATTCAGCCCTTCGAGCCTGCACCACCATTCAATATGATCATGGCTGATCATGCAACTTCAGTACCCCATTCCTGCTTTCTCTCCATACCCCTTGATCCCTTTATCACACACAACATGCATTCATTTCGCCTCGAATGTCATGAAGGGGATTTTGCTGATTTCATTTCCACCCTTATGACCACACTGTCTTGCCTCTCGGGGAGTTGACGCCTTACTGGGTACAGTGCCACACTTGCCCTCGTCCACATGGTCAGTATTGGCACACGAGACTCGGCAGTGAGCGGCGGCATGCTATCGGACTGGATGGGGTGGAGTGGGAGGGGGTTAAATCGGATCAAAGCCACCCTTGTTTCCTCCTGACGTCGCACGCAAGGGCACTCCCGGCAAGCGGGAGCAGGATCAGGAGCTCTGGCCAATGTTGGCTTTAAATAACAGAGAGGAAGACGAAGTGGTGACAGCTGTGACAGCCATCGCAACATTGGGCTCCGTCAAACACAGAGCAAATGGAAAATGACAGCGAGTGACCTTCCTCCCCAGGGAAAGCAGTTTTAGAACACGAGTGATATTAGCTCGGTAAAGCATGAACTCTTTTTCTGAGGAAGCTATCAAAGTGTGTCATATATGCCACCTAATCTCCTTCAACCCTGATCACCAGCCATAAGGTGCAACAGAGGATAAAACCAGTCAAATCTAAGCAGGTCAACATATTCTGCAATGTGTTCGAAATGTCTTCAGCAGCTGCACTTCTTATTTTCAGGAATAACGGTTGTTTTTTGAGTTCGGAGTATAAACGACACTCGGGAAGGGGTGAACTACTCAAATTCACAGGGAGGGTTTAAATAAAAAGAAGTGCTGCAGAATTTACGGAGTGGTCTTGTTTAAATGCATAGTGCACAGATATATGATATGAGAAAAGATTAAACAAAAATTGTACATCGTTCTTGGCCTACATTATAAAAGCCACATCCATAACAGATGGACAATAAAGAGCTGTTCCTCCATAATATAGATTTATTTATTGACGCAAGTGAGGTCTGGGAGGGGATAAATATATCTGTCTGCAGTGGGTATTTAAAAACCCACAGATTTATTCAGTACCTGGGTCAAACCAAAAAAGGTTTACTTCACTGCCCCTGTAAAGGTCTCTTGCAAACTTCTTTCCAAATTATCGAATCGCACACCGCCCCCCACCCCACCCACACCCCGACATCAAACCCCCCCCTACACCCAACCCCCCCCCCCCCACACCCGGACACCCACACCCCGACATCCAACCACCCCACCCACCCCCACACCCCGACATCAAACCCACCCCACCCACACCCCGACATCCAACCCACACCCCCCCCACCCCACTCACACCCCGACACCCACACCCCGACATCCAACCCCCCCCCCACATCAAACCCACCCCACCCACACCCCGACATCCAACCCACACCCCGACACCCCACTCACACCCCGACACCCACACCCCGACATCCAACCCACACCCCGACACCCCACTCACACCCCGACACCCACACCCCGACATCCAACCCACACCCCGACACCCCACTCACACCCCGACACCCACACCCCGACATCCAACCCACACCCCGACACCCCACTCACACCCCGACACCCACACCCCGACATCCAACCCCCCCCCCCCCCATCAAACCCACCCCACCCACACCCCGACATCAAACCCACCCCCCGACATCCAACCCCCCCCCACACCCCGACATCCAACCACCCCCCACACCCCGTCACCCACACCCTGACATCCAACCCCCCCCCCACACCCCGACATCCAACCCACCCCCCACACCCCGACACCCACAACTCGACATCCAATCCCCCCAACACCCCGACACCCACACCCCGACACCCAACCCCCCCCACACCCCGACATCCAACCCACCCCCCCACACCCCCCCCCACACCCCGACATCCAACCCACCCCCCCCTACACCCCGACATCCAACCCCCCCCCACACCCCGACACCCACACCCCGACATCCAACCCCCCCCCACACCCCGACATCCAACCCACCCCCCCACCTCGATACCCACACCCCGACATCCAACCCACCCCCCCCACACCCCGACATCCAACCCACCCCCCCCTACACCCCGACATCCAACCCCCCCCACACCCCGACATCCAACCCACCCCCCCCACCCCGACATCCAATCCCCCCAACACCCCGACACCCAACCCCCCCCCCCCACACCCCGACATCCAACCCACCCCCCCACACCCCGACATCCAACCCACCCCCCCACACCCCGACACCCACCCCCCCCACACCCCGACATCCAACCCACCCCCCCTACACCCCGACATCCAACCCCCCCCCACACCCCGACACCCACACCCCGACATCCAACCCACCCCCCCACACCCCGACATCCAACCCACCCCCCCCACCCCAACACCCACAACCCACCCCCCCCACACCCCGACATCCAACCCACCCCCCCTACACCCCGACATCCAACCCACCCCCCCCCACACCCCGACATCCAACCCACCCCCCCCACACCCTGACATCCAACCCACCCCCCCCCACACCCCGACACCCACACCCGACATCCAACCCACCCCCCCACACCCCGACACCCACCCCCCCCACACCCCGACATCCAACCCACCCCCCCCCACACCCCGACATCCAACCCACCTCCCCACACCCAGACATCCAACCCACCCCCCCCCCACACCCAGACATCCAACCCACCCCCCCCCCCACACCCAGACATTCAACCCAACCCCTCCCCACACCCAGACATTCAACCCAACCCCTCCCCACACCCCGACATCCAACCCACCCCCCCCACACCCCGACATCCACCCCACCCCCCGACATCCACACCACCCCCCCACATCCACCCCACCCCACCCACACCCTGACATTCACCCTACCACCCCCTCCCCTCACCTCCCCCACTCCCCCGGCACACCCTGACATTCACCTCACCCCACCCCCATCACCGATAAACCTCGGATTCATCACCGAGTTCCACAAACACGTTAAAAGCTGAGCAAACCTTACCAAAGTCAGGGGTAGAACAATGCCTTTGTTTGGGTTATATAGAAGTCACAGGTGGATTTCAATGATGTAAACCAACATGAGAACATAAGAAATAGGAGCAGGAGTCGGTCATTTGGCCCCTCGAGCTTGCTCCGCCATTTAATATCATGTATGGGCTCAACTCCACTTCCCTTCCTGCTCCCTCGCCTCCCTTATTATTCAAAACAAATAGAAGTTACACCTCACTGTCTGCAGGTTATTAATAATTATAGTTTGGTTACCAGTGAGCTACCCCACACTCATCAACCAACACCACCAATAAAAACACAAATGATCCGGTCATATTACTATTGTGGGAGCTTGCTGTGCGCAAATTGGCTGCCGCGTTTCATACATTACAACAGTGACTACACTCCAAAAGTACTTCATTGGCTGTGAAGTGCTGAGGTCGTGAATGGTCATGGATGGAAGTTCTTTCTTTAGGTCGAGCGGCTTCAGTTATGCAGAAGAAAACATCCCTCAAATCAATTAAAAAGCCCAACACAAACTGCTCCTAAACAATTTGGTTCGAAACAGGCAAAATGTACTGATGGCCCCCCCCCGCAAGTCAACCAGGAACCAAATTCTCTGACTAGCTTAGTACAACAACAGAACTTACTTTTCCATAATGTGGTAAAACGCTCAGAGACGCCTCACAGGAGCGTTACCAGACACAATTTGACACCGAGACACGTCAGGAGCTATTAGGTCAGGCCAGGGTTGGTCAAAGAGGTAGGTTTTAAGAGGCGTCTTAAAGGAGAAGAGAGGGGTAGACAGCAAAGTTCCCGTTAAGCTGCACTGAGGTCCCGCGCAAGCTGCTCACCGGCTTTACATAGAAACATAGAAATTTACAGCGCAGAAGGAGGCCATTTCGGCCCATCGTGTCCGCGCCGGCCGACAAAGAGCCGCACGGCCCTCGGTCAGCAGTCCTGAAGCTGAACAATGACGGAAAGGCAAAGAGCACCTAGCCCAACCAGTTCACCCCACACAACTGCAACACCCCTTACTCTGAAACATTCTGCACTCCAGTCCCTCCAGCGCCCACTTCTCGCGGTGAACATCGCGTGTTCCATCTCCAGGAACACCCTGGCTCAGCGTCTCACCTCCATTCACAGACTGCCAGACTTCTCCCAGTTGACAGCTCCCCGTGCAATTAGACTCAAACAAGGACACTGGCCTGCGATTATTTTCCTGCTGCGAGAATGAAAACATGCAGGCAGCTGTTCCACGCTGGAGTAGTGAAGCCTCCTGCCAGTCACTCCAGGCAGCCAGTCAATGGGAATCAGGCATTCTGGGCAGCCAGTCAATGGACATCGAAACACTAGCTTTGCCGCGGCTGTAACTTCACACATCGCCACCGATGTGCTGACCTTATGCAGAGACATTACTATTCCAGGCAGAGCAGCCACTCTCGAGCACTGCTCAGCCAAGTAAACAATCCAAACGTCTCCCTTAGTTCCAGGGTAATGTAAAATCGAACAGTTCTGGCGATCTTTCAGGCTAATTCACTATGCACAACACTCGCTCCATTAACTGGAATGATATCCATTTTATTCAGCATCCTAAGGATGAAAGATAGATCGTCTGGCTGGCTGCTAATTATAATGCTTTGGAAATTGCAACAATTCTAATTCCCCGGACAGGTGGAGGGGCGGGGGGTGGAAACAGGAATTATTCCTTTCCATTGTGAACATCTTCTGATGATTGATTAAGAAGCAACAGCAAAGATAGGGGCCGAGGAAACATCCGATTATTATAGGATTACATCGGATATATGGCACAGAAACAGGCCATTTGGCCCAGCCAGTCCATGCCGGTGTTTATGCTCCACTCGAGCCTCCTCCAGTCTTTCCTCATCTAAATCTATCAGCATAACTCTCTATTCCCTTCTCCCTCATATGCTTGTCCAGCCTCCCCTTAAATGCATCGATACTATTCACTGTGGTAGCATGTTCCACATTCTCACCACTCGTTGGCTAAAGAGGTTTCTCCTGAATTCCCTTTGATTTCTTGGTGACTATCTTATATTGATGGCCTCTAGTTATGCTCTTCCCCACAAGTGGAAACATTCTCTCTGTATCTACTCTATCAAAAATTTTCATCATTTTAAAGACCTCTATTAGGTCACCCCTCAGCCTTCCCCCCCCCCCCCCCCCCCCGCAAAGAAAAGAGACCCAGCCTGTTCATCCTTTCCTGATAGGTATACCCTCGCATTTCTGGTATCATCCTTGTAAATCCTCTCTGCATAATCTCCAGTGCCTCTATATCCTTTTTATTATAGTGAATGCTTGAAGAAAGCAGGGTCCAGTAACCTGCTCTATTTCAAGACGGGCATTAAAATTGTCTTTATTTTTGAATTTGGTCTCGGGGTATGGGTATTTCCGACAAGGCCCTATTTATTGCCCATCCCGAGGTGCCCTGAGCAATGCGCCTCCTTATTTTGTGGTGATTGTTAATTATTAACTACACAGTATTGGACGAGAGTCATGTGTACGCAAGGCTGAATGGGCGGGGGAGGGAGTGACAGAGACCCTTCCCTGAAGGACACTGGTGAACCATGTGGATTTTTAAAAAAAAAACTAAAAAGGCAGCAGCGTTCATTTTATTCTGGTGCCAGACACAAGTTACCAACAACTTTTATTTATACAGGTGCCCTAGCTGGGGAGTCCAGAACCGTGGGTCACTGTATCAGAATAAGGGGTCGGCCATTTAGGACTGAGATGAGGAGAAACGCCTTCACTCAGAGGGTGGTGAATCTTTGGAATTCTCTACCCCAGAGGGATGTGCAGGCTCAGGCTTTGAGTATATTCAAGACAGAGATCGATAGATTTTTGAATATTAAGGGAATCAAGGGATATGCAGATAGTGCAGGAAAGTGGAGTTGAGGTGGATCATCAGCCATGATCTCATTGTATGGCGGAGCAGGCTCGAGGGGCCGAATGGCCTCCTCCTGCTCCTAATTCTTACATCCTCATGTAAAAAAACATCCCAAGGCTCTTCACGGATGCATTTTGAAGACAAAAATCGACACCATTGAGCCAAAGGAAGAGATAGTAAGAGAGGTGATTGTAAGCTTGATCAAAGAGGTTGGTTTTCAGCCAGATTTATTTCACAATTTGCCAGAGTAGGATTTGAACTCACAACCTCTGCGTTGCTCATTCAATACTATAACCACTACACTACTGTACTTGTACAGTCGCTCATATCTCTTTCCATTGGGGCTTGCCAAAACACCCCAGGCAAGGTTATGGGGTAGGCCCACTGCTCCGATGCCTCTGCAGTGTTGTGACATACGGCTCGCAAGCAGGCCGGAGCTGCCCCAGGTCTGCTCACTGATGCCGTGCACCACTACAGCTGAAAGCGGAAAACACTGCACACGGGAACGTTCGCTAACTTGAGCCCGCACCACAATTCCCCGATCGAGCCTCCTTAAAAATAGAATGTGTTGTGCATCGCAACCAATTTCCTAAACTCACGGGATAAAATTACTCATTACCACGCAGGAAATTATTTTTAAAAAATAAATAAATGTTAAGCAACTTTCACTGAAATTGCATGCAAAAACTTCCAGCACTAAAATAGAAAATGCTGGGTCAGGCAGCATCTACGGAGAGAGAAAAAGAGTTAGCGTTTCAGGTTGACGATCTTTCGTCAGAACTGGAAAAAGCTGGAGATGTCACAGGTGTTAAGCAAGTGCAGGGGCCGGGAAAGAGGGGACGAGGGGGAAAAGAACAAAAGGGAAGGTCAGTGATGGGGTGGAAGGCAGGAGAGATTAAACAACAAAAGTGACGATGCAGCCAGGCAAAAGGAGATGGTAATGGGACAGGTAAAGAAACAAAGGATGGGTGTAGAGGAGCTGTAAATGGGAATAGCAGAATCAGCAACAGCTGCCGTCCGAAAGAATGGGAGCAAAAGATATGATCTGAAATTGTTAAAAGTGCATCCTTTTCTGACTTGAAGGAATGTAAATTAAGGTTTAGTGAAATCATTTCAAGTGTGCATTTGGAGTGAGGAACTGCTCCCCAAGTAAAGGGGTAAATCAACTGCTGTGAGATCGACACCGACAGCACAGTATTAGAAGCAATCCAGTTCCGTTCATGCATCAGATTGAAGAGCAGCTTTTTTTTCGGCCGTCAAGAGTCACAAGATTTCTATTAATTAGAGACATCACCAGGAGTTTTCTACCAGGCTTTTCATCGACGGGTCAACCAGTTTGCCAGCAGTATTATATCCCCAATGTGCACGTGTAAGACTGAGGCAAATAAACACGCTGACAGACACAATCGGTATATCCTCATTACCCTGACCTTAATCCACGACAGTCACACGGTGCGAGAGGTAACGCCATTTCCAGAATATGCTGGAACATTCCTCCCCTTGCCCCGAAACAAACAGAAAGCATGCTACAAATGGAACACATCATCATCATCATAGGCAGTCACTCTAAAAGTGAGTTCTCAGGTGACTGAACAGTCCAATAAAGGAATGACAGTCTCTGTCACAGGTGGGACAGACTGTGGTTGAAGGAAAGGGTGGGTGGGGAGTCTGGTTTGCCGCACGCTCCTTCCGCTGCCTGCGCTTGGTTTCTGCATGCTCTCGGCGATGAGACTCGAGGTGCTCAGCGCCCTCCTGGATGCTCTTCCTCCACTTAGGGTAACCTTGGGCCAGGGATTCCCAGGTGTCGGTGGGAATTTTGCACTTTATCAGGGAGGCTTTGAGGGTGTCCTTGGAACGTTTCCTCTGCCTACCTGGGGCTCACTTGCCGTGTAGGAGTTTCGAGTAGAGCGCTTGCTTAGGGAAACTCGTATCGGGCATGTGGACAATGTGGCCTGCCCAACAGAGTTGGTCAAGTGTGGTCAGTGCTTTAATACTGGGGATGTTGGCCAGGTCGAGAACACCGACGTTGGTGCGTCGATCCTCCCAGTCAACTTGCAGGATTTTGCGGAGGCAGCGCTGATGGTACTTCTCCAGCGTTTTGAGGTGTCTGCAGTATATGGTCCACGTCTCTGAGCCATATAGGAGGCCGGGTATCACTACTGTTCTGTAGACCAGAAGCTTGGTGCCAGATTTGCGGTCCTGATCCTCAAACACTCTCTTCCTCAAGCGATCGAAGGCTGCGCTGGCAAACTGAAGGCGGTGTTGGACCTCATCATCGATGTCTGCCCTTGCTGATAGTAGGCTCCCGAGGTATGGAAATGGTCCACTTTGTCCAAGGCTGAGCTGTGGATTTTGCTGACCGAGGGGCAGTGCTGTGTGGTGGGGTCAGGTTGGAGGAGGACCTTTGTCTTATGAATGTTTAGTGTCAGGCCCATGCTTTCATACGCCTCGGTGAAGATGTTGGCGATGACTTGAAGTTCGGCCTCAATGTGCGCAGATGCAAGCGTCATCCACATACTGTAGTTCTATGACAGAAGATGGAACAATCTTGGATCTAGCCTGAAGGTGACCAAGGTTGAACAGGTTACCATTGATTCTATAGTTTAGTTCCACTCCAGCTTGTTGAGAGTGAGATGGAACATTGCAGCAAGGAAGATCGAGAACAGCATTAGCACAATGACGCAGCCCTGCTTGACCCCAGTCCGGACGTGGATTGGTTCTGTGGTGGATCCGTTGGTCAGGATCACAGCTTGCATATCGTCGTGGTGCAGGCAGAGGATGGTGACAAACTTTTGGGGGCAGCCGAAACGGAGCAGGTCGTCCCTCACAATTGACAGTGTCAAAGGCCTTTGTGAGGTCAAAGGCAGCCATGTACAAGGGTTGGTGCTGTTCCCTGCATTTCTGTTGTAGTTGTCGCGTGGTGAAGATCATGTCCGTTGTACTCCTTAATGGACGGAATCCGCATTGTGACTCTTCAGCCACAGGGAGAAGACGGGTGATGAAGATTCTTGCGATGACTTTCCCAGTGGCCGACAGTAGGGAGATTCCATTGTAGTTGCCGCAGTCGGACTTGTCCCCTTTTTTGAAGATGATCATGATTAGGGCATCTCGGAGATCTCCCGGCATGCTCTCCTCCTTCCAGATAAGAGAGGTGAGGCCTTGCATTTGTGCTTCTTCACCACACTTTAGTGCCAGAAAGGCATTAATGTCCTGCTGGTACACCTTCGTGGGTGAATATTGGCGGGCTATTCACTCATGGCCATCACAGCTGAGTTTGATCCCAGTCCTGTTTTCACCCGACACCGACACACACCTGCACTCACATCAGGGATCGACAGGCAGGGGACTGGCTGAGTGCTTCACCTCCCACACCTGATGATGCGGAGGACATAATCCTCCTTCCCCACCCCACCACCGCCCTGTCACTACCCGTCTCAGTCTCTCTAACTCATCACTTTCTAGTCTGTAGGACTCCACACCACATGGTATTCTTTCCATCTAAAAAGATATAATGGTTACAGCACAGAAGGAGGCCTTTCGGCCCATTGAGTCTGTGCCGGCTCTCTGCAAGATCACTTCAGCTAATCCCACTTCTCCACTCTTTCCCTGTAGCCTGGCAATTTTTTTCATTCAGATACTTATCCAATTCCCTTTTGAAAGCCACGGTCAAGTCTGCCTCCACCACCTACTCAGGCAGTGCATTCCAGATCCTAACCACTCGCTACGTTAAAAAAAAGCTTTTCCTCATGCTGCCTTTGGTTCTTTAGACAATCAACTTAAATCTGTGTCCTCTGTTTCTTGAACCTTCCGCCAATGAGAACAGTTTCTCTTTATCTACTCTGTTTATACCCCTCGTAATTTTGAACACTATCAAATCTCCTCTCAACCTTCTCTGCTCCAAGGAGAACAAAAGCCCAGCTTCTCCAGTCTATCCACGTAACTTTAGTCCTTCATTCCTGGAACCACTCATAAATCTTTGCTGCACCCTTCATCCTAATCATCACGTTATCTTCATTCCAAGTACTGCAACACAATGGAGCAATACTTTAGACTGTGGAGGACAATATTTAAACCCAACAGTTAGCTACCAAGTGCTGTGTGACCAGTTCTCTCACTCACACCCCACCCACTTTATTGTGATTATCAGTCACAGAATACACTCAAACTGATTTTGCTGCATTTATCTCAAAATACTGTTCATTAAAAAGTGTCACATAGTTTTAGAACTGTACCACACACTGCAATCAGTGAATCTTCAAACTTGAATATCTGGATTAGAGGAGAGTCTGTTTCAACCAGGAGGAGGAAAGGAATCTGGTTACAACCCTCCAACCAACATCAAACTGTTGGGAAGCCACACCTGATAGTATATCACTCCTAGTTTTTAAACACATCCTTTAAACTCGTATCACTTAGCATTGATTGCCTTTGAAAGGGTAGGTCATCAGCTCCTTACTGCTTTCAGAACTGGAACTGAAAGACCATGGAAACTCAATTCTGCAACACTAGCAGCTGTGGTAAACCCGAACGTTTAAAATGATTTTTAGCAGAAGATACAAGCAACTTATGGCACTGTGGATCAGGCCCCTCGCTGTTTTAACAGTGTTTCGTAACAAGTCTCCCATTCCCAGTTAGAGCAAAATTGAGAGCAGCAACTTTCTCTTCAGCACACCGAACACGTTTTACTTATCAAGATGGCAAATCACATTCGCCGACAATTCCACAGCAGCCGGTACATCACCAATTAGCCATTTCCACCCCACTCCTCCCATATGCTGGCAGAGGAAAGGGCCAATACAGCTGGAGCCCGATCCTGTCCTTAACCCTGTCATTGTAAACATCCAGCTGGAGTGATCGCCTCACCCACTTTTCACCCCGCCATTGGCCTCCAAGATAGCAGAGACCATTCCAGCAGAGACCAACTATTCAGGAAAGGCCAACCACTGGACCCGGCTTGTTAGGTTTAGTATCACGCAATACCATGCACTTACTTACTGAGCCGTGCCGATGAGTGAGGGGAGTAAAGAGAAAGGATTTTTTTAAAGCGTGGATTGTTAATATATTAACAGACAGTAAGTACACAGTGCCAATGTTTACTGAGATGGTGTCACTTAGGTACCAATTTTTTTTTTTTTACAAAAATCTTCCCTCACCACATACCCAAGTTGCAGAAGTATTCTTTATGTCCATTTCAAAGGCAGCAAAAATGGACTCTGTACAAAATGCTTTTACAACTACACACGGCCCACCAGCTCCATTTAGCCGGAGCTCAGAAAAATGTTCAGTTGGTCACAAAGAAATGGCAAAGCCCCACTCGGATACAGAACACCTGCTCCCCACCCCGGATAGGAGGCATCTTTGGAAATGAAGACCCATTTCTGGTTGGGATGTGACGAGCCCTTCGAGGCGGCGAGGATAAACTATGGACCTGACCTGACATTGCCTCAGAATAAAAGGGGCAGCTTGCTTGAGGGTAAAAGGGAGCAAGTCACCCTCCATAGGAGGAGGAAGAAGAAAAGGCAGCTTTATCCACAACTATGACAGAAGACTGGTCGCAATCAGCTTTTTTAGTTTGGTGGAACCCAATATTTTTTCCCCCTCTTTATTGGGGCTGAAATTAAAACAAAATTAGACTTTCAAAAAGCAGATTTCCTGCAAAAAAAACATAATTTAAAAAAAGTTTGAAGGATGGAGGAGGGAGGGGGGAGAATTAATTGTCAATCAGTGGAAGCTGCGGGTTTGAGGGGGTCAATGGGCGCTTCTCCTCTTCCCCACACCCCGCTGGATCAGCTTTTAATGGCAAACCTCTCCTTCCGCCCCCGCTCCTCACCCAGCCAGAGGCCGGCGGCACAACCCGCGGGGGCCCCGAGGCGAGTCTGCGGCCTGTAAGGCGGGTAAGTGAAGGGGCGAGCACCGGATCCATCCAAGCCCCCCCCCCCGTTATAGGCCCGGGTCACCCGTGGCAACGGCGGCCTAGCCCGGCCGGGGAGGGGGAGCCAAGCCTAACTCGACCCAAGTCCCCCCCCCCCGGCGCAGCCCGCGCAACCAAAAACCCTCCCCGGCACATCGTCCACCTCATGGG
Source organism: Pristiophorus japonicus (assembly GCF_044704955.1). Classification (NCBI taxonomy): domain Eukaryota; kingdom Metazoa; phylum Chordata; class Chondrichthyes; family Pristiophoridae; genus Pristiophorus; species Pristiophorus japonicus. The sequence goes on from NC_091997.1 coordinate 82,972,517, forward strand.
ACAAACGCGGTGAGCCCGAGGGTGACCCGCAAAGCTTTTCCTACCTGCTCCTCCTCGGCCGTCAGCTCCGCCGCCATCCTCGCTCCTTCCTGCCCGCGCTCTGGCTCCAACGTCGGGCTGCGCCGCTGTCCCCGGCGCTCAAACACTCTCCTCCCCCTCACCCACAGTCCGGGAAACAATGAGTGAGCGCAGCGCACTCCGCGATCCTGCACACCCACACCCCCTTCCCCTATAGCTCCACACCCCCTTCACAGTCCTCCACAACCCCTTCCCCTCCCAATCCCACTACAATCCTACAAACCTTCATTACAATCCCAGCTCACTCAGCAATCCTCCAACCCACACCCCCTTCCCCTTCACAATCCTTCACCGTCCCACACCCCCTTACCATCCCACACCTCCATTACAATCACAGCGCACTCAGCAATCCTCCACGCCCCCCCTTACAATCCCATTACAATTCTACACACCTCCGTTACAATCCCATGCTCACTCAGCAATCCTCCACACCACCACCCCCTTACAATTCCAGCTCACTCGGCAATCCTCCACAGCCCCATTACAATCCTCCACAGCCCCATTACAATCCTCCACACACTGCATTACAATTCCCAGCTCACTCAGCAATTTTCTCCCCGCCCCGCAATCCCATCTCATTCAGCAACCCTCCACACCCCTATTACAATCCTCCACACATGCATTACAATCCCAGCTCACTCCGCAATCTTTCACACCCCCTTTACAATCCCATTAGAATCCCACACACATCCATCCACCCCATTACAATCCCGCACACCCCAATTACAATCGCACACATCCCATCCATCCCATTACAATCCCACAAACCCCCATCCATCCCATTACAATCCCACACCCCCATCCATCCCATTACAATTCCACACCCCCTTCCATCTCATTACAATCCCCACTCATCCCATTACAATCCTACACACCCCACCTATCTCATTGCAACTCAACACACCTCACCCCATTACAGTCCCACACACCCCATCCATTCCAATACAATCCCACACATCTCATCCCATTACAATCCCAACACCCCCATCCCATTACAATCCCAACACCCCATCCCATTACAATCCCACACATCCTCATCAATCCCATTACAATCCTCCCCCTACTCATCCCATTACAATCCCACATACCCCAACCCTCCCATTACACTCCTACACACCCCACTTATCCCATTACAATCCTACACACGTATTCACCACATTACAATCACACACACCCCATCCCATTACAATCATACCTCCTCATCCACATTAATATCAGACAAACTGATCCAATCTATTACAATCAGACAAATGGAGCCATCTATTTGCAATTGCACAAACTGATCCATACTGCAGTCACATACTCCAGTCATTCCAGTATAATAGCATAAGCCAATCTGTCAAATTACAATCACTCAAAACAACTCCAATAACAACTTATATCTCAGTATTGATGATTACATACGAGTTCTTTGTATATTAATAGATAGCAAGTGGACAGCAAATGAGGTGGAAGGGATGAGGTTTGGGAGGGGAAGGATAGGACTGTGGAGTAGGATTCAAAGGAGATTTCTGAAGACATTGAGTGAGGTAATAAGGTGGAGGTGCTGAGAGACAGAGTGCGAGGGTGGGGACAAGATAGCTCAAAGAACAACTACCATTGGTGAAGCAGAGGGGGAGGAATATAATGTAGATCAATGGTAGTCCATAAGGTAAGCACTGGGAGATCACAAAGGTAGCTCATTGAGGCTGTGGAGGGAGGTCATAGCCAGGGACATATAAACTAATAACATCCAGCTATACCTCACTATCTCTTCCATCAATCCCAAAGCTGTTGCCACTGCCTGCAAATACTTATCGTCAATAAAGACTTGGATGGCCAAAACATCCTCCAGCTTAATGTGGGCAAAACTGCATCTGCTTTTAATGTAGTGAAACGTCCCAAGGTATTATGCGATAATAATTTGACACCGATCCTCATAAGTAGAAATTAGCGCAGGTGACCAAAAGCTTGGTGAAAGAGGTATGTTTTAAGGAGCGTCTTGAAGGAGCAAAGAGAGGCGGAGAGATTTAGGCAGGGAGTTCCAGAGCTTGAGGCCCAGGCAACAGAAGGCATTGCCACCAATGTTTGAGCGATTATAATCCGGGATGCTCAAGAGGGCAGAATTGGAGGAGCGCAGACATCTCAGCGGGGTACGGGTGATAGCTGGAGGGGATTACAGAGGTAGGGAGGGGCGAGACCATGGAGGGATTTGAAAATACGGATGAGAATTTTGAAATCGAGGCATTGCTTAACCAGGAGCCGATGTAGGTCAGCGAGCACAGGGGTGATGGGTGAGCGGGACTTGGTGCGAGTTAGGACACGGGGCAGCCGAATTTTGGATCGCCTCTAGTTTACGTAGGATAGAAGCTGGAAGGCCAGCCAGGAATGCGTTGGAATAGTTGAGTCTAGAGGTAACAAAGGCATGGATGAGGGCTTCGGCAGTGGATGAGCTGGGGCAAGGGTGGAGACGGACGATGTTACGGAGGTGGAAATAGGCGGTCTTAGTTATGCTGCGGATATGTGGTCATTTCAGGGTCAAATATGACACTAAGGTTGCGAACAGTCTGGTTCAGCCTCAGACAGAAGTTGGGGAGAGGGATGGAGTCAGTGGTTAGGGAACACAGTTTGTGGCGAGGACCGAAAACATTGGCTTCGGTCTTCCCAATATTCAACTGGAGAAAATTTCTGCTCATCCAGAACTGGATGTCGGACAAGCAGTCTGACAATTTAGAGACCGTGGAGGGGTCAAGAGAAATGGTGGTATAGACATCCAATTATAAGCTTTTCCTGTCATACAAAAGCAGTAGTACAAGTAGTAGCTTACGTGTGAAACCTGACCTTGTGCTTTTGAATAATATTGCGTCGGGGTAGCATGTCAATGATGAAGTGGAGGGGCCAACAATCAAACTCTGAAGTACATTGAAACAACCCCACAAGTTACAATCATTAATCTCATGACAATCACACTCTGACAGATCTATTAACCTAATTACAATTGCACAACCTAATTAATACCAAGACAATCACACCCCTTCATTAATTCTAATCACACAAACCGATTCATCTCAATTCAATCACACAAATTAATTTGTTGACACATAGAAAGTGCCCACATTTCCACATACCTTTCTTAATATATGGGCAACACAGAGAAGGCCATATTTGCTGCCCATTCGCTGCAACAAAGGTTCACTCGGGATCCCTGGGATGAGAGGGTTGTCCTGAGTAAATTGGGCCTATGCTCTCTGGAGTTTAGAAGAATGAGAGGTGATCTCATTGAAACATACAAGATTCTGAGGGGGATTGACAGGGTAGATGCTGGTTTTCCCTGGCTAGAGCATCTAGAACTCGGGGACACAGTCTCAGGATAAGGGGTTGGCCATTTTTGAGACTGAGATGAGGAGGAATTTATCACTCGGGGTTATGAATCATTGGAATTCTCTACCCCAGAGGGCTGTGGATACTCAGTTGTTGAGTATATTCAAGGCTGAGATAGATAGATTTTTGGACTCTAAGGGAGTCAAGGGATATGGGGATCAGGCGGGAAAGTTGGGTTGAGGTCAAAGATCATGTTCTTACTGAATGGCGAAGTAGGCAAAAGGGGCCGACTCCTGTTCCTAATTCTTATGTTTCTTATGTTACCCCTAGAGGGCATAGAGTCAGTCATGTAGGCCAGACCATGTAGGGGTGGCCTTGAAAGACACGAGTGAACTAGTTGTGTGTTTTTACAACAATCTGGAAAAATTCACGGTCATATGTGTCTCGGATGTCAACACATAAATTACCAACTTCACAACTTGTCACTCACAACCTCTGGGTTGCTAGTCTAGTACCATAAGAATAACACTTCAACACCCATATAGCGAGTTTTCTATCTCGACTACACTGTTGGGGAAGGGCAAGGTCACAGGAACCAGCGTCCATAATTCTATGCCATTCACTTGCACCTTATAACAGCTGGCTCAATCACAGAAATGGAGAAACTTGGGGGTGGTGTGTCTCCTTACTTTCTTGGCAGGGCTCGGGGGGGGGAGGGGGGGTGCGGGCAGGGGATACTGTTCTTGAAAAGGGAGACAGAGATCCTATCCAGTCAATAACTGAATCGTAGTCATATCAATGTTTATTCATTTACAATGATCACAAACCAATTCCTCCAATTACAACCACAAAGGTATTTTCAGAAGTCTTTTAATAAAGATTTATATGTGAGACTTTTTACAAAGGTTAAGGTTCATGCAATTAATGGAAAATTAGCGAACGAGATTGAGAATGCCTCAACAACACGAAGAAGGTGATGATAAATGGAAAAAGCTATCTGGGTACAGTTCTACAGAAATCTATTCCAGGTCCCCTGGGATCAAAATGATTTCGAGAAAAGTATTTTCCAGATACTATTATAAAATATGCTTGTGATACCAAGCTATGTGGTCAGGGGACTAACATAAGAAAGATAAACCTTCAGAAAGATCAGAATTAATTAAACAGATGGGCTAAGGAATGGCTACAACAACAACTTGTATTTATATAGCGCATTTAACGTAGTAAAACATCCCAAGGAGTGATTTAAGACAAAACAAATACATTTGACACCGAGCCACATAAGAAGAAATTATGGCAGGTGACCAAAAGCTTGGTCAATGAGGTAGGTTTTAAGGAGGTGAGGAAAGAGAGGCAGAGAGGTTTAGGCAGGGAGTTCCAGAGCTTGGGGCCCAGGCAACAGAAGGCACGGTCACCAATGGTTGGACGATTATAATCAGGGATGCTCAAGGGGGAAGAATTGGAGGAGCGCAGACATCTCAGGGGGTTGTGAGGCTGAAGGAGATTACAGAGATAGGGAGGGGCGAGGCTATGGAGGAATTTGTAAACAAGAATGAGAATTTTGAAATCGAGGTGTTGCTTAACCGGGAGCCAATGTAGGTCAGTGAGCACAGGGGTGATGGGTGAGCGGGACTTGGTGCTAGTTGGGACACAGACTGTCGAGTTTTGGATGACCTCAAGTTTACAAAGGGTAGAATGTGGGAGGCCAGCCAGGAGTGCGTTGGAATCGTAAAGTCTAGAGGTAATAAAGACATGGATGAGGGCTTCAGCAGCGGATGAGCTGAGGCAGGGATGGAGAAGCGCGATGTTAGAGGTGGAAATAGACGGTCTTAGTTATGCTGCGGATATGTGGTTGGAAGCTCGTTTCAGGGTCAAATATGACACCTAGGTGGCGAAAAGTCAGGTACAGCCTCAGCAGGTTAATTTTAATATAAAATACTGTTAGGTAATGTTTATTGGAATAAGAAGCAAAAGGATGTAATAAAGGGTATCCATTAGCAAAAATAGTGAAGAAAAAAGATTTGGGTGTGATTGTTGATCATTGAAAGCTTACGGCTATTATTAGCAAAGCTAAGAAAAAAACTGCACTCGAATCCATCCAGAGCCATTCAATTATAGTTAAATGAGTAGGACACTCGGTCACGTTTGGAATATAGTATGCGATTTTGTGCACCCTACCTTCTAAACAATCATGATGCACTGGAGGTGGTTTAGAGAAGGGTCACAAGGACATTTGCGGGATGTTAGCTCTGCTTTGCTCAGTGGTAACACTCTTGTTGGAGGAGCTGTGGTTTTGCATGGACTCTGGTATTTCCCTATGTGGACAATCTTCATGTATGGGCAAGCTATCCTTACAAGCTATTCGGCCAAGTCGGGTATCACAGTCAAGACTGATCCTTCCCTCATCCACTGTCTAATCTCACGTGATTTCCAGTTGGAGGTCACTGGATGTTGGCCAGGAGTGGGAAGCTAACTTTGCTTCTATGTAACCCAGCTATGCTTAAAACAATTATGTGAGTGCCATCATAGGTGAGGTCGTTCTCCAAAGAAAAAGATAATTGAAGGGCAGCACATCACAGCCATATTAAGCTGGCTGTTCAATGTACTTGAAATTAAGTGTTATGGTTGAAAGCAGTTGCCATTCTGCAGTGAAGATCTGGCAATCATTAATACGGACACACCGAGATTGCTGGACAGCTGGTGAAACACGACGATGATATGATCTGGATGGTCTGTGAAGTTGTTGGAATCTTTAGTCACTCTAAACCGATCAGGCAGGAATACCAATGATGCAGACAAATACATCATCAGCACAGAGGGATATTTTATAGTCCTGACCTCAAAGCATATTATATTTGGGGTGGTATGTATTGTCAATTACCAAGGCAAAAAAGCAGGAATGATAAGACAAAGGTGGGAGAAATCTCCTGTAAAGGTGGGAGATTTACATTGATGACAAAGCAATCTTTGAAGAGAAATATATGTAGGTATTAGTGTGGCATTCCCATTCTAGAAAGGAAGGAAAGAGGGAGGGAACAGAAAGAGGGAGGGAATGGAAAGGAGGAGGGAACAGAAAGGGGGAAAGGAGCGGGAATGGAAAGCAAGGAACTAATTTGCATTTGTATAGCATGTTCACACCCTCAGGATGTCTCAAAGTGCATCACAGCCAATGAATTAAAAGAGTTGAAGTGTTTCAGCAGCTACCTACAGTCCCCAGGCATCACAGGCAGTCTCTTGAAACAAGGCTGACTTGCTTCCACACAAAAAGCGGATGAGTTCACGGGTGTTTCAATGATATTCCGGATCCCGAACTACATGATGTAGGGTGGAAGATGCCTGTGTGTGAATTTTTTAACGTGGGGTGGCCGTTGCACACCAGCCACTACACGGGCTTGACAGAGCTACTAGGTCTTGGTCCAGTGGCAAGGGTTGACCAAGACGACTGGAGACCAGCTCTGTTGCACGGACCTTGTGCGCACACATATCGTGGTGTGGGCTGGCCCGTGCTGCCCCTGGGCCCGTGCCTCTTCCGGGCCCCGAACTCACGCCTCTCCTGGACCCCGATCACATCCCTCTACGAACTCTCGCCGCTCCTTCATCACGAACTCGCCGCTCCTACTGTACCTGCCCGCACTGCAGTCAGCCGTCGCCCTCCTGCAGCAGCAAGCGCTGCTCCCTGCAGTGGTATACCGCCCCACGCTGCTCCCTCTAATGGCACCGGCTTGCTGATAGTCTTGCAGGCCGGGACCACGCCGATTTCTGGGCCGGCCGCCGCACGCTGCTCTCTCTACTGGCCCCTGTTCTCTGTACTTTGCTGACGGTGGCAGTGCTGTAGCTTAGAGCGTTGTTCAATACCACTCTGCAAATTGATTACACAATGCTCATGAAGCCTGTTTCATTATCCATTGACTGTCACAATGATGAAAAAAACTAGTATGGTTTATGTGTAAAAACCAGGGGAAGATTATCCCATGTCTTCCTCCTAGGACCTCGGGTAGGGACTGGAAGTTTTCTTTTTACCAGAGAGTTTGGGTGTCTGAGAGTCTTTACTTTACTGTGAACAAGTATAATCGATGCCTCATGTTGTGTGTGGGCAGATGTCCAAACTCCTATCTGTAAAATATACATGTGAGCAAATAAATCAACCATACTTTAAAATACAGATCTCATCGGTCAACATTTAATCCTGCCCCTCTGCATTGTCTGAAAAGTTTTAATGACCTTCTCAAGTTTGACTGGAGAATTTGGCTTTGTACCACTTACTGCCTCATTGAACGTATTATTGGTGATGGAGATGGAGGGGGGAGGAGGAAGAGACCCTGTTGAAGAGGAGAGTGGGATAGAGCGAAGAGAAAGGAAAGGACAGCTTGTTGCCAGGGGTAAATATTTGCCTCTGCTGGGACAATCGCACGTTGCAGGCTCACATTCGAAAGCAGAACGTCCTCCAAGCCACTACAACCAGCAATACTGGACATCTACAAAATGATAAATACTCCATTATATTCAAATGTATTTTCACACTAGTGGTTGACCTCCTGTGGCATTGCTCTATTTGAGACCATTAAAAAGACCTAAAGCTCTCTGCCTGCAAGTGTCAATTCTCTCATTCTTGTTTGTATTCCACTCTTTCTTGCCATTCACAGATAACAGAAAGGATGGGGAAAAAGGAGAGGTGATCTTATTGAAACATATAAGATATTGAGGGGGCTTGACAGGGTAGGTGCAGAGAGGACGTTTCCCCTCGCGGGGGAATCTAGAACTAGGGGGCATAGTTTCAGACGAAGGGGTCGCCCATTTAAAATGGAGATGAGGAGGAATTTCTTCTCTGGGAGTCGTGAATCTTTGTAATTCTCTACCCCAGAGAGCTGTGCAGGCGGAGTCATTGAATATATTTAAGGTGGAGATAGACAATTTTTTGAACGACAGGGTGTCAAGGGTTATGGGGAGCAGGCAGAAAAGTGGAGTTGAGGCCAAGATCAGATCAACCATGATCTTATTGAATGGCGGAGCAGGCTCGAGGGCCCAAATGGCCGACTCCTGCTCCTATTTCTTATGTTCTAAAGGGAGGGAGTTGGTGGGGTCGGGGTCAGTTGGGAGCAGTGTTCTGCTGGGGGAGGTATGTTGGGGGGGAGGGCGGGAAGAGGAGGAGTGAGGAGAGGGATTGGACGGCAATCTATTGAAAGATGGGGCAGTGAGTTTATTAGTACAGGTTGAATCTCCCTTATCTGGAACCCTTCGACCTGGCCTGCCCTGGATAAGGGATTTTTTCAGACGAAGAGTGGTCACATTAAATTGGACGGTACAGGTATTGAGCAAGGGGATATTGGGGCTGGCTGACTTGAGGCTGGGAGTGCAACAGAGAGATCGTCGGGGGGTGGTGGATTTGGGGGTGGGTGTATGGCGTGGAGCGGTGGATCGTGGGGTCAGGCCAGCGATTGCGGGAGTCGACAGCAAGGAAGGACTTCAATTTGTTCATGTTGGAGTTCTGCGCATGCGCCACCTGGTGGCCGGGAATGGTTCTGAACGAGGGGGTTCTGGATAAGGGAGGTTTAACCTGTAAGTTGTGTGATTTTTTTCACATTTGCTGAGTTATAATGTGATTATTACCAATTGGGTTGGCTGGGGCACCAACATGGCCACTCAAGGACTTGGTTTGTTTTTTGTGAGTGGAAATTTTTCTTTTGTGTGTCAAAAAATTCAGGCTGGAAATGAGGAAGATCTTTCCTTACACAGTGAGTTGTTGTGATCTGGGATGCACTGCCCGAAAGGGTGGTAGAAGCAGATGCACTAATAACGTCAAAAGGCAATACTTGAAATGGAGAAATGTGCAGGGCTATGGTCAAAGAGCCGGGGAGTGGGACTAATTGGATAGCTCTTTGAAAGGGCCGGCACAGACAGGATGGCCGAAGGGCCTCCTTCTCTGCTATGAAATATGAGCCAATGGGCATGCTTTACATCCAATGGACACATCAGACACTTTCATACCACCTACAGGCAAGTTACTCTTCAGATAGGACTGCCTAAGAGAGAGAGAGAGAGAGAGAGAGATACAGGAGATGCAACATTTTTAATTACAAAGTTTAGAAGGATGGATGGATTTTTAGACATAGTCTAAATTAAAATCCTTATTTTTGATCATAGTGTAACATGGCATCATTGGTGTACAGTGCACTGTCTAAATCACAGAACACTTTGTTGAGGTTGATAGATATAAACAGCCCAACTAACAATGAGCCTCAACAGCATGAAGCTCGAAGGACACAGTTGTCTCAATGTTTGTGGTCATGGAGATTACAGTGAGAACAGAGAAATGATCAGATGATCTGTTTTTGTCATGTTGGTTGAGGGACAAATGTTGGCCAGTACACTGGGGAGATCTCCCCTACTCTTCTTCAAAATAATACCCTCTGAAAGATGGCACCTCCGACAGTGCAGCACTCCCTCAGTACTGCACTGGAGTGTCAGCCTAGATTTTTGTGCTCAAGTCCCTGGAGTTGGATTTGAACCCACAACCTTCTGACTTGAGGCGAGAGTGCTGCCCACTGAGCCACAACTGACACATTTATAGGGTAGACCAATATAGAGTTCTAAGAAAGAAAGGGCTTGCATTTATATAACACACATCTCTCAGAAACATCCTAAATGCTTTACATAGAATGAATCAAATTTTTGTTAGGTAGGTAAATATAGCAGCTATTTTAAGCCAGTTAGCGGTGCCATAAACAGCAATGAATGAATGAACACTTAATTTGGTTTTTGGTCCTGTTGGTTGAGAGAGGACACACCCCTAGATCTATAAATAGTGCCACAGGATTTTTAACCTCCTCTTGAACCATGCCTTGTGTTATGTATGTAAACCTGTAAATACCATGTCTAACCACCAGAGGGCTTATCCCCTGGAGTCCCAAGGGATCCCACAATCCCTTGGGAGCACCTGTATATAAGGAGGCCTCACAGGCTGGAGAGGCACGCTGAGATCTGTAATAAAGGACTGCGGTCACAACTTACTTTGAGCTTGCAGTATCTAGTCTGCCTCTTTATTCAAGACACGACACCTTGGTTTAGCATCTCATCTGAAGGGCAGCACTCACTTAGTACTGCACTACATTAGCAGCCAAACTAATATGCTCAGGTCATGGAGTGGGGCTTGACCCTACAACCTGCCAACTGGGAGACACCTGAAACACTGTGAGCAGTTCTGGGCACCAAACCTGAGGAAGGATATATTGGCCTTGGAGGGAGGACAGTGTAGGTTAACCAGAATGATACCCAGACTTCCAAGCTTAAGATTGATAGCTTTCTGTTAAGCAAAGGTATAAACGGATAGAGGCCAAAGGCGCGTAAATGGAGTTAGATCACAGATCAGCCATGATCTCATTGAATGGCGGAACAAGCTTGAGGGGCTGAATGGCTTCCTCCTGTTCCTATGACACGATGACTCTTCCATTGAATTTTGACTCTTTCTATAATGTTGGGGCAGTTTTAGTAAATTTCCTTTGCAGCAGCTAGTGCGTAGGTCACTCAGAATTACTTTGGTCATTCTTTATCACATGTAACTCAAGTTGGAGGAACCAGTTGTCTGTCATATCTGATTTGATTTTATTCTATTCACGATCTATCTAATTTTTACTGTTGTGTTACCTCAACAGATCAATACTTCATTTTATAGCTGACTTTTGTGGCAAGGCATTTTGTTTTCTGTGCTCGGAACAATCCCAGGAGATAGGGCCTTTACCAATGGCCTTCGGTCAGGAGCCACAGTAGGTAGAATTCCTTTGTTGCACCTGACCAGAGAGAATAAGCCACCCGTCACCAATCCCGCCCTTTCCCCCTTCTATACACCCGGCCCATGTGATTATTAATGTCTCTTGTTCACAACAAACTCAATCGGCCTTTAGAATGCCTGGTGACCTTTTATTTCTGAAGAGCTGCTTATCTCCCGAATCTTTCCTACAAAGATTTATAAGCTTGAGTTATGTGGCTGACCTATTTAGCAGCTACAAAAGGACGTAATGTTCCACAGGTGCCTATTCACGAATTATATATCTTTTCAACTGGCAGGTGTGTGCGAGTGGCCTTTCCTCTTGACTTTTTTTCTCTTAATCCCTGTTTTGACATCTCCCCCAATGAATGGAAGATTGGCCTTGAAACTTATGCAGGTTGCAGCACAGAACGACTGCCTCCGAGACAGGAAAACCTTTAACGTCAACCCGTCGAAGAGTCTGTGTGCTAACCATCTCGTGCACCAACGCAGCAGTAGTGCCAATCCAAGGGGCCCAAGAGAGCCGAGTACCCAGGGGTAGAACGGGCCAGCCCACACTGCGATATGTGCGCGCACTAGGTCCGTGCAGCAGAGCTGGTCTCCAGTTGTCTTGGTTAACTCTTGCCACTGGATAAAGACCGAGCTCTGTCAAGCCCATGTGGTGGCTGATGTGCAACGGTCACCACACGTTTAAAAAAAATCCACTCACAGGCATCTTCCACCCCTTCAATTGGAGTTCAGGACTGACTGGAACATCTGTGAACTCTTGTGGAAGCAAGTCATCCTCATTCGAGGGACCACCTGTGATGAGTACCAATCACCCATTAGCCCTCTTCACGGGCCCCTCAGTGTCCGCCGTGGCTCAGCGATACCACTCTCGCCGCTGAGTCAGTCGGTTGTGGGCTTGAAAGGAAAAGCTCCCATTTCCAACGCACTCCTGGCTGGCCTCCCACATTCTACACAAGTAAACTTGAGGTCATCTAAAACTCAGCAGCCCGTGTCCTAACTCGCACCAAGTCCCGCTCACCCATCACCCCTGTGCTCGCTGACCTACATTGGCTCCCGGTTAAGCACACCTCGATTTCAAAATTCTCATCCTTGTTTACAAATCCCTCCGTGGCCTCGCCTCTCCCTATCTCTGTAATTTCCTTCAGCCCCACAATCTCCCGAGATATCTGTGCTCCTCTAATTCTGCCCTCCTGAGCATCCCTGATTATAATTGCTCAACCATTAGTGGCTGTGCCTTCTGTTGCCTAGGCCCCAAGCTCTGGAACTCCCTCCCTAAACCTCTCCGCCTCTCTACCTCTCTTTCCTCCTTTAAGATGCTCCTTAAAGCCTACCTCTTTGACCAAGCTTTTGGTCACCTGCCCTAATTTCTCCTTGTGTGGCTTGGTGTCAATTTTTTTGTCTCGTAATACTCCTGTGAAGCGCCTTGGGACATTTCACTACGTTAAAGGTGCTATACAAATACAAGTTGTTATTTATACATAGCGCCTTTAACAACCTCAGCACTTTACAGCAAATGAAGTACTTTTAAAGTGTAATCACTGTCGTAATGTGGGAAACATAGCAACCACATTGTACACAGCAAGCTCTCACAAACAGCAATGAGATATTCACCATAAAATCTGTTTTTTCAGTGATGCTGGTTGAGCGATAAATATTGGTCAGGACACCAGGATCACTCCCCTGCTTTTCTTCGATATAGTGCCACGGCATCTTTTATGTCCACCTGAGAGAGCAGACGGGGCCTCAGTTGAACATCTCATCCGAACCTCAGTTGAACATCTCATCCGAAAAACTGCACCTCCGACAGTGCAGCATTCCCTCACTTCTGCACTGAAGTGTCAGCCCAGATTATGAGTTCAAGTCTCCAGACTGGGACTTAAATCTTCACAACCTACTGGCTCAGAGGTGAGTGTTGCTACCCAATGAGCCATGGCTGACATTCCAGGGACACGAGCACAACATCTAGGCTGACAGTCTGTACTGTTGGAGGTGCCATCTTTCGAATGAGACCTTAAACTGAGATGCTGTCTGCTCTCTCAGGTGGACGTAAACGATAATGCGACACTATTGGAAGAGCAGAGGAGTTATCCCCAGTGTCCTGGCCAATAGTTATCCCTCAAACAATATCACTAAAACAGACTATCATTATTTCGTTGCTCTTTTGCGAGAGCTGGCTGTCCACAAACTGGCTGTCGCGTTTCCTCCATTACAACAGTGGCTACACTCCAAAAGTATTTAATCGGCTGTAAAGCACTTTGAGCATCCTGAGGTTGTAAAAGGCGCTATATAAATGCAAGTCTTTCTTTTTTTTCCCCCTTGCTATAACAAGGTGCTCTTAAATCTCCAGAACCTGAATTTGGCCACCTTTGGATAAGCTCCCCTGTATCACTGTTGACAACAGCTTGCATTTGAATTCTGTTTTGCCAAGATATGTTGTGTGCGCGGATTGTGATCCTGATCATCGACTGATGGAAATTGCAATTAACTGTATTCTTGATTGGCCAGGGCTGCTGAACCCTTCATTCAGAAATGCAATCAACACAAAACAGAATGCATTTTTTAAAAACATATTTGTGACAACTGATTATAAATTGAAATTGTCCTGCCAACTCATGATATGATGCTCACTATATTTAATGTTGACATTTAAAAAGAACAACCCATTTACTACCAGAAAGAGAAATTCATACACAGTTGAATAGGATCAGGTGTGTTTATGTAGGATCACTACTTGACTGTTCAAAACTGGAAATCCAAACATTTCTTCTGTCTGACCTTTATGGCAGGAGTGTGCAACTTTTCTGTCTTCCTGGGCCGGGGAGGAGCGTTTGTGAAGCCTCGGGGCTCAACATAGAAAGTTCAAATCAATTTTGTCATCACTTTGTACACACACCTCTCACCCCCACCTTCGATCCCCCCTCGCTCTCTTCACGCCATCCACACTCAGATTCCCACTCTATCTCTCTCTTCCCCCCCCCCCCCCCGCCATCCGATCCGCTCTCTCTTCCCCCCCTCTGATCCCCCCACCCCTCTCCCGATTCCCTCTCTCTCTCCCCCCCCCCCCCCCACTCAGATTCCCACTCTCTCTCTCTTCCCCCCCACTCAGATTCCCACTCTATGGGCCCAAGTTTCCACATGATTCGCGCCTGATTTTTTAGGAGCAACTGGTGGAGAACGGACTATCTTAGAAATCGCAATTCTCCACATTTTTTTTCCTGCAGTTCTAGTCAGGTAGAACAGTTCTACTTTGGAACAGAATTTTTTCTTCAAAAGGGGGCGTGTCCGGCCACTGACGCCTGATTTCAAAGTTTCCACAGTGAAAACGTACTCCAAACTAAAGTAGAATGGAGCAAGTGAAGATTTTTGTAGAACTGAAAAAACCTGTTCTACACATTAAAAAATCAGGCACAGGTTACAAATTAGGCGTCCAGAACGAGGTGGGGAGGGGGAGAGGGGGGGGGGGGGGGAAGGGAAGTCATTAAATTCTGCAATAAATCCTTATTTATACTTCGACAAATATTATACAAATAAATCCAACCTGAAAACATTTATAAGCAAAGAAAAGATTAAATAAACCATCTTCCTACCTGTGTGAAAGTGCTTCAGCCATCGTTCGTTGCCGCGGGGGGTGGGGAAGGAAACCGCCGTTTGCCGCCGCGGAGGGGAGGGAGGGGAAGGAAAGGAGACAGTGGTTTGTTGCCGCGGAGGGGAGGGAGGGGAAGGAGACAGCGATTTGTTGCCGCGGAGGGGAGGGAGGAAACCGCCGTTTGTTGCTGTGGAGGGTGGGGAGGGGAAGGAGACAGTGAGAAGGCTGCAAGAAGCCTCAGTGCTGATGTGCTGATGGCAATGTGCTTTTATTAAAAAATATTCAAAAATTAAACAGCTACAAAGAATTACAAAAATGGCCGAGTGCCAATGTTTTTTTCACACTGAGCATGCGCGAACGATCCAACGCGCACGCGCAGCGTTGCCGGCAGGAAAAAAACTAATTTAAATAGTACCCGCCCCCTCCCACTTACAAAATCGGCACAAGTGTAGGCTCCGCCCCCCCGGGCGCTGCGCCAAACAGACAAAGCTCGAGGATAGCACGTTTTTTTTCTGGCGCCGTTTTAGGCGCGAAAAACGGGCGCCCAGCTCGGAGGGGCGCCCGTTTTTTATCCTGTGGAAACTTGGGCCCTATCTCTCTCCCCCACTTGGATTCCCTCTCTCTCTCTTTCCCTCCCCTCCCAGATTCCCACTCTATCTCTCTTCCCCACCCTCCGATCCCCTCTCCCCACTCCGATTCTCACCCCCCCTCCTCTCTTCACCCCCCCCTCTCGCCCCACTCAAATTCCCACTATCTCTCCCCCCTCCGATTCCCTCTCTCTATCTCTCTTCCCCCCTCCGATTCCCGATTCCTTTGCCCTCTCCCTCCCCCCGATCCCCCCCTCCAATTCCCTCGCTCTCTCCCTCCTCCGTTCCCCTCCCTCTCTCCAATTCCCTCCATCTTCCTCTCCCTACTGACTCACTATCTCTCTCTCTCCCCTTTCGAACCCCCAATGGATCCAGTGACCTTCTCCTTACGGAGCCGAGGAAAGTGTGGTCCATGGTGCATGCCTTAACTGTTGGGTTCAAAGGCCGCAAAGATGTTTGTGCTGATAATCACTCACATTTCCTTCACCCTACCATTGGTGGCTTTGCCTTCATCTGTCTCAGCCCTAGGCTCTGGAATCCCCTCCCTAAACCTCTCCATCCTCCTTTTAAGGCGCTGCTTAAAACCCATCTCAACTATCCTAATGTCTCCTTTGGTTCAGTGTCAATTGTTGTCTGATTTTACTCCTGGGTATACAGGGCATAATTTCAAAGCTTGCAGATGATACAAAACTTGGAAATGTAGTAAAGAGTGAGTAAGATAATAATAGACTTCAGGAGGACATAGAGACTGTTGAAATGGGCAGACACATGGCAGATGAAATTCAACGCAGAAATGTGTGAGGTGATACATTTTGGTCGCAAGAATGAGGAGACACAATACCTGCTAATAGTACAATTTTAAAGGTGATGCAAGAAGAGAAACCTGGGAATGTTTGTCGGTGGCAGGGCAGGTTAACAAAGGAGCTAATAAAGTATATGGGATCCTGGGGTTTATAAATAGAGGCATAGGGGGATAAATTCGATTTTGAAAATTTAGTGGCAGGCGCAAAGGTTTCTGAACTACTTCTATTTTGGGCTTTAGCGCCCATCACCTCAGTGGAGTGCTACAGGGTCGCTAACACCAGAGCGCTACCCAATTTCAGGTGACTTGCATTCAGCAATCATCCTTCAATCCTTCACACTGGCTCATTCCAGCTCTTAAAGGGGAGGTTATATCAAGCTGCAGTTGCTCATTTTCACCAGTCCTGCATCTGAAGGAGACCGGAGAGGAATTACAAGAACTTTTTGCTGTGGCTGCTCCTAATCCAACTGTAAGGGAGAGTGCGTCGTTTCAATGACGTAGCAATGGAGGCAGTCGAACAAAAGCGGGGCGGGGGAAGGGGTAGGTGCTATTCCTGGCAAATGGAAGGAGGCCATTGTCCCAGGTCTTCAGGGCAATGTGGAGGAAAGTGGCAGAGGTCTAGGCCAGCACTGCCGTTACACGCACCCTCACAGTGGAGGAAGAAATTCAACAACCTCAATCGATGGTCAAGGTGAGTACATGCTTCAACAGCTCCTGTATACCAGTCTCTGACCCTCTGTCTATGCACACTGCGCAAAGCACCACTCCCCCACCAAACATCTGCACCTACTCAAACTCACATCTCACGCCTTGCCAACATTCACAGCTATTCAACCACAGCAGGCATATCTCCCAGACACAAAGCTGGACTCTTGACTCTCACGCATTCCTTTCTTTTCCAGGCCAAGATGCCAAACAGTAGGAGGGAGCAGCAGAGGCTAGGCGGGAGTGAATTTCAGCTGTAGCAGCTCGCAGACTTCAAGGAGTGAGTGCTGCGGCTTATTGGGCAGCAGGTGGTGGGCGCTGTGGCTGTTGGCGAGGTTGACCCCGCTGTGGGCAACAACGGTATCTTTATCCCCTCTCCTTTTCTCATCCCACTTCCCCCAAACACCAGAAGACTTTATCACTTTCCAGCTCCTGATACTGTCTGCCTTCCTTGCTCCATTCCTGCCCCCCTGCCCTCACCTGAATGCGAGTCTTGTGCCTTTTATGCTATCAGAAAATCAACCAGCAGATGAGCAGCCTGTGCCTGAGCCCCACAGTGATACTGAAGGAGAAGAGGAGGACCCAAGTACCGCGTCACTGCATCTATCACACCCAGGCAAAAACTCTTCACCCCAGGGGCACAATTTCTCCCCCAGAGTGCAAAACATAGAAACATAGAAAATAGGAGCAGGCCATTCGGCCCTTCGAGCCTGCACCACCATTCAATATGATCATGGCTGATCATGCAACTTCAGTACCCCACTCCTGCCTTCTCTCCAAACCCCCTGATCTCTTTAGCCCTAAGGGCCCATCTAACTCCCTTTTGAATATATCCAATGAACTGGACTCAACAATCTTCTGTGGTAGAGAATTCCACAGGTTCACAATTCTCTGAGTGAACCTTATCCTAAGACTGTGACCCATGGTTCTGGACTTCCCCAACATCGGGAACATTCTTCCTGCATCAAACTAAAATGGCAGGGGGATGGGAATCTAGGCAGGGAGGCAGAGGGAAGTAAAAAGGGGGCAGAAGTAAAAGGTAGGAAGGAGAAAAGCGAGAGTGGAGAGTAGAGAAATCAAGGGCAAAAATCAAAAAGGGCCACATTACATCATAATTCTAAAAGTGTTTAAAAAAAACAAGCCTGAAGGCTCTGAGTCTCAATGCGAGGAGCATTCGTAATAAGGTGGATGAACTGACTGCGCAGATAGCTGTTAACGGATATGATGTAATTGGCATCATGGAGACATGTCTCCAAGGTAACCAAGGCTGGGAACTCAACATCCAGGGGTTTTCAATATTCAGGAAGGACAGACAGGAAGGAAAAGGAGGTGGGGTAGCGTTACTGGTTAAAGAGATTAATGCAATAGTAAGGAGGGACATTAGCGTGGATGATGTGGAATCTATGGGTAGAGCTGCGAAACACCAAAGGGCAGAAAACGTTAGTGGGAGTTGTGTCCAGACCACCAAACAGTAGTAGGGAGGTTGGGGATAGCATCAAACAGGAAATTAGGGATGCGTGCAATAAGGATACAGCAGTTATCATAGGTAACTTTAATCTACCTATAGATTGGGCTAACCAAATTGGTAGCAATACTGTGGAGGAGGATTTCCTGGAGTGTATTAGGGATGGTTTTCTAGACCAATATGTCGAGGAACCAACTAGAGAGCAAGCCATCCTAGACTGGGTCTTGCGTAATCAGAGAGGATTAATTAGCAATCTGGTCATGCGGGGCCCCTTGAGGAAGAGTGACCATAATATGGTAGAATTCTTCATTAAGATAGAGAGTGACACAGTTAATTCAGAGCCTCGGGTCCTGAACTTAAAGAAAGGTAACTTCGACGGTATGAGATATGAATTGGCAAGGATAGACTGGTGAATGATACTTAAAGAGTTGACGGTGGCTAGGCAATGGCAGATTTAAAGATCACATGGATGAACTACAACAATTGTACATCCCTGTGTGGTGTAAGAATAAAAAAGGGAAGGTGGCTCAACCGTGGCTAACAAGGGAAATTAGGGAAAGTGTTAAATCAAAGGAAGAGGCATATAAATTGGCCAGAAAAAGCAGAAAACCTGAGGACTGGGAGAAATTTAGAATTCAGCAGAGGACTAAGGGTTTAATTAGGAGGGGGGAAATAAGAGTAAGAGAGGAAGCTTGCCGGGAACATAAAAACTGACTGCAAAAGCTTCTATAGATATGTGAAGAGAAAAAGATTAGTGAAGACTAATGTAGGTCCCTTGTAGTAAGAATCAGGGGAATTCATAATGGGAAACAAGGAAATGGCAGACCAATTGAACAAATACTTTGGTTCTGTCTTCACTAAGGAAGACATGAATAACTTCCCGAAAATACTAAGGATCCGAGGGTCTAGCGAGAAGGGGGATCTGAGGGAAATCCTTATTAGTCAGGAAATGGTGTTAGGGAAATTGAAGGGACTGAAGGCTGACAAATCCCCAGGGCCTGATAAGTACTCTGGGATGCAGCCTAAGTAGAAATAGTAGATGCTTTGGTGGTCATTTTCCAAAATTCCATGGACTCTGGATCAGTTCCTATGGATTGGAGGGTAGCTAATGTAACCCAACTTTTTAAAAAAGGAGGGAGAGAAAACAGTGAATTATAGACTAGTTAGACTGATATCGGTGGTGGGGAAAATGCTGGAATCAATTATTAAAGATGTAATAGCAGCGCATTTGTAAAGCAGTGACCGGATCAGTCCAAGTCAGCATGGATTTATGAAAGGGAAATCATACTTGACAAATCTTCTAGAGTTTTTTGAGGATGTAACTAGTAGAGTGGATAAGGGAGAACCAGTGGATGTGGTGTATTTGGACTTTCAAAAGGCTTTTGACAATGTCCCACACAAAAAATTAGTGTGCAAAATTAAAGCACACGATATTAGGGGTAATGTATTGACGTGGACAGAGAACTGGTTGGCAGACAGGAAGCAAAGAGTCGGGATAAACGGGTCCTTTTCAGAATGGCAGGCAGTGACTAGTGGGGTGCTGCAGGGTTCGGTGCTGGGATCCCAGCTATTTACAATATACATCAATGATTTAGATGAAGGAATTGAGTGTAATATCTCCAAGTTTGCAGATGACACTAAGCTAGGTGGTGGTGCGAGCTGTGAGGAGGATGCTAAGGGGCTGCAGGGTGACTTGGACAGGTTAGGTAAGTGGGCAAATGCATGACAGATGCAGTATAATGTGGATAAATGTGAGGTTATCAACTTTGGTGGCAAAAACAGAATGGCAGAATATTATCGGAATGGCGACAGATTAAGAAAAGGGGAGCTGCAACGAGACCTGGGTGCCATGGTACATCAGTCATTGAAAGTTGGCATGCAGGTATAGCAGGCGGTGAAGAAGGCAAATCGCATGTTGGCCTTCATAGCTAGGGGATTTGAGTATAGGAGCAGGGAGGTCTTACTGCAGTTGTAGAGCCTTGGTGAGGCCTCACTTGGAAGATTGTGTTCAGTTTTGGTCTCCTAATCTGGTGAATGATGTTCTTGCTATTGAGGGAGTGCAGCGAAGGTTTACCAGACTGATTCCCGAATGGCAGGACTGACATATGAGGAGAGACTGGATCGACTGGGCCTGTATTTATTGGAGTTTAGAAGAATGAGAGGGAATCTCATAGAAACATGTAAAATTCTGATGGATTGGACAGGTTAGAGGCAGGAAGAATGTTCCCGATTCTGGGGAAGTTCAGAACCAGAGGACAGTCTAAGGATAAGGGGTAAGCCATTTAGGACCGAGATGAGGAGAAACTTCTTCACTCAGAGAGTTGTTAACCTGTGGAATTCTGCCGCAGAAAGTTGTTGAGGCCAGTTCGTTAGATATTTTCAAGAGGGAGTTAGATATGGCCCTTAAGGCTAAAGGGATGAAGGGGTATGGAGAGAAAGCAGGAAAGGGGTACTGAGGTAAATATCAGCCATGATCTTATTGAATGGTGGTGCAGGCTCGCAGGGCAGAATGGCCTACTCCTGCACCTATTTTCTATGTTTCTAAGAGGAGATTTGATAGAGGCGTTTAAAATCATGAAAGGTTTAGATAGGGTAAATAAGGAGAAACGGTTTCCAATGGCTGAAGGGTTGATAGCTAGAGGGCACAGATTTAAGGGGATTGGCAAAAGCAGAAGCAACAGGAGGAAAAAACTTTTATTATGCGGGATGAATGGTTAGGATTTGGAATGTCCTGCCTGATAGGGTGGTGGATACAGATTCAATAGTAGCTTTCAAAAGGGAATTGGATGCTTTACAGGGCTATGGGGAAAGAGCCAGCCCAGGTATGATGGCCAAATGGTCACTTCTGTGCTGTATCATTCTTTGATCTATGAAAGGCTCTATATAAATGCATGTTGTGAGGTGCCAGTGGAATCAGTAAAGCAACGCGAGTTGCAATTTCAATTTTTTCCCTCATTTATGCCTGCAATTATTAACATCGCACGGCGAAAAAAAAATCTTTGCAGGGCATTAGTCATTTTGAATGATTTCACTCGAGCCACCTCGGTTCCGACAAGGTTCAGCAGAATGAAACATTTGTCCATGTGCACTTCTGCAACAGAGCACATGCATTAAGCTCCAGCTCAAGTTCCAAAGCCAGACAGAAAATGCACGTCTCCTCACAATTACTGGCTGAGTTGCTTGCCCGCTTTCACAGTAATAACGGCCCACGGTGGACTTAAAAGTTCAAAAATGAACTGATCGCCAAAGTCACCCAAACCGGAGCCACTGGTGAAAATCCCAGCTTATGTCGGGCGGTCCGTCAATCTGCGGAAAAGCACTATTGCTCGTTAGCAAACCTAACCAATAGTCGGCAACAAAGTGCGCACTTCATGAATCAGGTCAGGTCAAGTGCCTGCTTTCATTCAACTCCCTTAGTGTTTTTGTGCACTTCGTTACTTTGCCACGCTGTCACCGTTCTTGTTACAAAAGCAAATGTCGTTGCAAGCTATTGTGCGGAGACCTTGGGAGGCCCTCTTCTCATCTTCCCACCTAGCACTAAGACGACAATAGATGACAGATTTGGCTCATAAGCAGGTTGTGTAGCAGTAATTACATCAGTGAGGAATACAATGCAATCCATGCGGGATTACAATACAACATTTTTGATTTATTAAAAAGCAGGTCAAAAGACTGGTAGACGGCACAATCAATCATCCTCAGTACAGCACTGAACACTTGTAGCAACACTATAAATCAACCTTGAAAAACTCTGGCCTGGGATAGAACGTGCACAACATAAAAAACACAGGACTCCTAATTAAATGAACTATCGCATTTCTACAAAGATATTGCAACAGTGGTTGTTCAAGGGAAGACATCAGACCCCATAAATTCAGCAACGCACCCGAAACAAATTTCTCTTTTGAGAATGATTCTCCAAAGAGTGAAATGATGTCTCATCGTGAGCCTTCCTGTGACTCTGGGACTCGCCCAGAGAATACAGCAGGAGGGAACGATGTACATTGCCGGAGGGGATTGTAGCCAAAATGAGTGTCGAGCGACAGATGATTATAATTTCACACGTTTGCGAGTGTGGGGTTTGGGGGCAGGTAACCAAAGACTTGTCAATGCGAGCGGGGCTTACAATGAGTTCAGAAGGGGCTAACCTTTGAGCATTTGCACAGTTCACCCAAATGGGATGTGCGTGTGAGCATGTGTGATGAGACATCATTTCACTCTTGGAGAATCATTCTCAAAAGAGAAATTTGTTTTGGGTGCATTGCTGAATTTATGGGGTCTGATGTCTTCCCTTGAACAATCACCGTTGCAATATCTTTGTAGGATGCTGTGAGGCTGCAGAGCGACTTGGATAGGTTAGGTGAGTGGGCAAATGCATGGCAGATGAAGTATAATGTGGATAAATGTGAGGTTATCCACTTTGGTGGTAAAAACAGAGAGACAGACTATTATCTGAATGGTGACAGATTAGGAAAAGGGGAGGTGCAAAGAGACCTGGGTGTCATGGTACATCAGTCATTGAAGGTTGGCATGCAGGTGCAGCAGGCGGTTAAGAAAGCAAATGGCATGTTGGCCTTCATAGCGAGGGGATTTGAGTACAGGGGCAGGGAGGTGTTGCTACAGTTGTACAGGGCATTGGTGAGGCCACACCTGGAGTATTGTGTACAGTTTTGGTCTCCTAACCTGAGGAAGGACATTCTTGCTATTGAGGGAGTGCAGCGAAGGTTCACCAGACTGATTCCCGGGATGGCGGGACTGACCTATCAAGAAAGACTGGATCAACTGGGCTTGTATTCACTGGAGTTCAGAAGAATGAGAGGGGACCTCATAGAAACATATAAAATTCTGACGGGGTTAGACAGGTTAGATGCAGGAAGAATGTTCCCAATGTTGGGGAAGTCCAGAACCAGGGGTCACAGTCTAAGGATAAGGGGTAAGCCATTTAGGACCGAGATGCGGAGGAACTTCTTCACCCAGAGAGTGGTGAACCTGTGGAATTCTCTACCACAGAAAGTTGTTGAGGCCAATTCACTAAATATATTCAAAAAGGAGTTAGATGAGGTCCTTACTGCTAGGGGGATCAAGGGGTATGGCGAGAAAGCAGGAATGGGGTACTGAAGTTGAATGTTCAGCCATGAACTCATTGAATGGCGGTGCAGGCTAGAAGGGCCGAATGGCCTACTCCTGCACCTATTTTCTATGTTTCTATGTTTCTATGTTTCATTTAATTAGGAATTGTGTTTTTTATGTCGTGCTTCCTACTTCTCTGCCAGATTTATTACAGCCCTTACGTACACGCACCGCCCACCAGTTGCTAACCCGCAGTGTAACAACAAAATCTAACTCAGGATTCAAAGGCCCTCGATGGGTTTCAGCACAAGATAAAAGCAAATGGTAGCACATACTTGGTGTTCTCAAGACCGCCCCCGATTGCTATGTAGGTGTGATTATGGTGGATGTTCCTAGTGAGCATTATTCTGCTTCCCCTCTTCCACAGATTAACCCTCCCCGCTCGAGCAGCAACAGCTACTACTGAAGCTCGAGATACTTGATGCAAATCTCAGAACATAGTGTAGCCAAAGTGTGGAGCATGAACAGGCCCACCTAGCCCCCAAGTATTCCTCTCAATAATTCTCATTCAATTTGAGTTTGCCTTATAGAAAGCTCAAATCTAACATTTAAAAAAATAAATCGGGAGTGTCTGGACCTTGGAGGGCACTCGGTCGCAGAACTGCCGTCCTGGATCAAGCCGCTGTCCACACAGCCAGGCCGCTTAGCTTTCGATTTTGCTCGTGCATTCCATTTTAGTGGGCGAGGGCTTCTTGGGCTTTGCCTTTCTGGGAGTGGAGAGATGCTCCAGTTCGTATCGCCCCGATTCACGGGTGCCCTTCGGGTCCGGGCTGGCGCTGTCCTGCCCCACCTTGCCCTTCTTCAGCTCGATGATTTTCTGCATTTGCGTGTTTGCGTACTCGGGCTTGGTGGTCAAAGGGCCGGCCGGGACGGCCAGTCCCAGGATGTCAGCCACCATGTACGGCTTCAGCCAGCCAACCAGCGGCGTGCTCCCCGGGGTATAGTGGGTCTGTCGGTGGTAGAACAGCAGCCCGTCCACCTGCAAGGCACAATTCACATCACACACACATTCTGGGGAGGAAGCAGACCCTAGTCAATGGTTCTTAGACACATGATGCCTGCACACTGTTTACATTTACATGAAAAATATCTGATGAAAAGAGAGAAGGAAAGAGAGAAGGAAAGAGAGTGAGAGAGCGGGGAAAGGAAGGAGAGAGCGAGAGAGCGGGGGAAGGAAGGAAGGAAGGAAGGAAGGAGAGGGAAAGAAGGAGAGGGAAGGAAGGTGACAGGAGGCGAGAGAGAGAGAGAGAAGGAAAGAGAGAAAGAGGAGAGAAAGAGCGAGGATAAAGTGTAGGAAAGAGAGAGTAGGGTAGAGAAAGAAAGAAAATGCAAGAAAAAAATAGACTTGCCTTTATAATAATTGCACCTTTCACGACTTCAGGATGTCCCAAAGCGTTTTACAGCCAAGTATAGACATGCAGTCACTGTTAATGTAGGAAACACGGCGGCAAATTTGCACACAGCAAGCTCCCACAAACAGCAATGTGATAATGACCAGATAATCTGTTTTTGTTATGTTGATTGAGGGATAAATATTGACCAGGACACCAGGGATAACTCTCCCTGCTCTTCTTCAAAATAGTGCCACGGGATCCACCTGAGAGGGCAGACAGGGCCTCAGTTTAACATCTCATCCAAAAGATGGCACCTCCGACAGTGCAGCATTCTCTGAGCACTGCACTGGACTGGACTGGAGTGTCAGCCTAGATTTATGTGCTCACATCCCTGGAGTGGGACTTGAACCCACGACCTTCTGACTCAGAGGCGAGTGTGCTGCCCACTGAGCTGACACTATAAATAGGAATGAAATGATCTTGTATTTGTAAATGATAAGTGAAGGTACCGTACACAACAGTTCCCTCGTGAAGGGTGGGTCAACCAGTTTAGCGTTTAACTTTGAATGCCCCCTGCCCCGCCCACCCCACCACCTAACCAGACTCATTTGGGGGTCAACGAGCTGCGATTCTCCAATCAATGTTACTCTGACCTTGGCTTAAACAAATAAATTGGTTAGCAGCAAAACAATGCAGGCTTTGTCTACAGGAGGAGACGGTAAAAACAAAAATTGGGGAGGGGTGTGTGTGGTAAAAATGGATGCACAGAATCCAATAACTTCTAGAGAACACTGTGGTTACCTCAAATGGATAATCTGCAGCCAAAGTCTCACAAATGGCTTCCGGTGTGCACAACGAGTTTGGCAGCCCCACGAACTTGAACTGTGGAGAGGAGAGAGAGAGAGAGAGATTCACTTTCGCACTTTTCAACAGTACTGACAACCTAAGTTTGCAAGCCAAAAACAAAACTTAAAAAATGACTGTATAGAACTTGAGCAAAAAACAGAAATTGCTGGAAATACTCAGCAGGCCAGGCAGCGTCCATGGAGAGAGAAACCGTTAACATCTCAGGTCGGAGACCCTTCGTCACAACTGGAAAAGTTTGAGATGGAACAGGTTTTTAAGCAGGTGCAGAGTCAGTGAAAGACGGGAGGGAGGAAAGAACAAAAAGGAGGGTCTGTGATAGGTTGGGAGGCAGGAGAGATTAAGGGCCCAAGTTTCCACATGATAAAAAACAGGCGCCCGTTTTTCGCGCCTAAAACGGCGCAGGAAAAAAAACGAGCGATTCTAGAGCACCCTGCAGCTCCTTGTCTGCTTGGCGCGGCGCCCGGGGGGCGGAGCCTACACTTGCGCCGATTTTGTAAGTGGCAGGGGGCGGGTACTATTTAAATTAGTTTTTTTCCTGCCGGCAACGCTGCACGTGCGCGTTGGAGCGTTCGCGCATGCTCAGTGTGAAAAAAACATTGGCACTCGGCCATTTTTGTAGTTCTTTGTAGCTGTTTAGTTTTTGAACATTTTTTAATAAAAGTACATTGCCATCAGCACTGAGGCTTCTTGTAGCAGTGAGAAGGCTGCAGGAAGCCTCAGAAAGTTGAGGCAGCCGTTTCCCGACGACCTCCCCCTTTTGCCGTCGGGAAATGGCTCCTCAATTTCTGAGGCTTCCTGCAGCCTTCTCTCTTTCCCGCCAGCCGCCTGGAACGGCTCCATTCCCTTCCCCCCCCACCCCCGCGTTCGGTCGGCTCCCTCCTCCGCGCCCCCCCCCCCCCCAGCCCGCGTTCGGTCGGCTCCCTCCTCCTCCTCCTCCTCCGCCCCCCCCCGGCCCGTGTTCGGTCGGCTCCCTCCTCCTCCGCCACCCCCCCCCCCCCCCGGCCCGTGTTCGGTCGGCTCCCTCCTCCTCCTCCGCCACCCCCCCCCCCCCCCCCGGCCCGTGTTCGGTCGGCTCCCTCCTCCTCCTCCTCCTCCGCCCCCCCCCCGGCCCGTGTTCGGTCGGCTCCCTCCTCCTCCGCCACCCCCCCCCCCCCCGGCCCGTGTTCGGTCGGCTCCCTCCTCCTCCTCCTCCTCCTCCCCCCCCCCCCGCCCACGTTCGGTAACGGCTGTCTCGTTTTGTGACGCTTGCTGCAGCATTCTCCGTGGCTGAAGCACTTTCACACAGGTAGGAAGATGGTTTATTTAATCTTTTCTTTGCTTATAAATGTTTATTCAGGTTGGATTTATTTGTATAATATTTGTATAAGTATAAATAAGGATTTATTGTAGAATTTAATGACTTCCCTTCCCCCCCCCCCCCCTCCCCCCACCTCGTTCTGGACGCCAGATTTGTAACCTGCGCCTGATTTTTTAATGTGTAGAACAGGTTTTTTCAGTTCTACAAAAATTTTCACTTGCTCCATTCTACTTTAGTTTGGAGTACATTTTCACTGTGGAAACTTTGAAATCAGGCGTCAGTGGCCGGACACGCCCCCTTTTGAAGAAAAAATTCTGTTCCAAAGTGGAACTGTTCTACCTGACTAGAACTGCAGAAAAAAAAATGTGGAGAATTGCAAATTCTAAGATAGTCCGTTCTCCACCAGTTGCTCCTAAAAATCAGGCGCAAATCATGTGGAAACTTGGGCCCTAAATGTTGTAAATGGGAATGGCAAAATCAGCAACAGCTGATGCCTGAAAAATTATGGGCAGCGGTCAGGGTCTGAAATTGTTGAACTCGATGTTGAGTCCAGAGGCTGTAAAGTGCCTAAACCAAAGATGAGGTGCTGTTCTCGTTGAGCTTTACTGGAACAGTGCAGGAGGCCGAGGACGGAGAGAGTGAGAGTGGGGCGGAGAATTAAAATGACAGGTGACCGGAAGCTCGGGGTCACCCTTGCGGACTTCGAGTATTTCGCTGTTTCACTTGGAAGGATAGAACTTGGCCTGTTTGGTAGCACAGTATCAAACATGGCAGCAGAACGTGGAAGCCCACTGGAATATTCACCACTTGCATTTTCAGGGGAGGCAAGTTTGATTCAAAATCTCTCTGGCGGACGGTACGGTTTTAAAGCTGTTCACTGAACAGTCGGCAGAATTCTGCCGCAAGCCAAGCTAAGGAGCCACCGCGGGTCTGTGCCAGGACATCGGATCCCAAACCGGGATTGGCCCCGGCAGCCCGAGGCGGCGGAAGTGAAGACAAGGTCCGCACTCCTGACCATCGTCCTGTGCTGGGGAGAGAGGGGACAGAGAGAGAACGCCAGGCAACAGAGAGGGGCAGCAGGCACATGGGAACACCACCACCTCCACGTTCCCCTCCAAGTCACACACCGTCCTGACTAGGAATAGGCAATAAATGCTGGCCTTGCCAATGATGCTCACATCCAGTGAAATGAATAAAGAAAAACCTCTTTATTCCCTTCTCCCTCGTATGCTTGAGTCAATGAAGTACTTCATATTGTGTTATTGGCTGAGCAAAATATCCAGCAGGCTTCTTCTTCCGATGATACAACAGAACTGGTGCGCCTAGTGGCACTAACCAGCATATAATGACCGCCTGTGTTTTTAAAACATTTGTTCATGAGATGCGGGTGTCGCTGGCAATGCCAGCGTTTATTGCCCATCCCCAATCTCAGCACAGCCAGAGGCTTGAGCCCCAGTCACTCTGTCAGCTGCCTTCCAGAAAGAGACCCAGGAACAGAGGCGCAACCACCAAGATCTGTGTCTTGTTTAAAAAGAAATAAATGTATTTGCATTTTTAAATGTAATCGTTTCTCCAGGTGAAATAATATCTCGGGGCTCCAACGAGTGGACAAAGAATATTTGGATGGCAGGGTCTGGGATGGGTTCAAAATTTGTTTTATTTCCTCCAAAGCCAAATAGTCTTCCCTGTTTACATGTCCCGCAGTTCACTTTTAGTGGATTGCATCAAGTCCCTGTAAATGCTCCCTCGAGCTGTGTGGGTGAGGTACAGCAAAGTCTCACCTACTTTGACACCACGCTCCCTTGTTCAAACAGAAGGCACATTTACATCTGGGGTGGGACAGTGTGTTTCTGAACATGTCAAGATAATGACCCAGAATTTGCGGTCATAGGTAAAGTAAAGCAGTTCGCTCCCTCTCCCCAAAGTAAGCTGCCCACCAGAAAAGGGTGGCCTTTCCTGACACGCAACTGACTTCAGTAGGTGTGCAAATTGGCTGCTGCGTTTCCTACAGTACAACCGTGACTACACTCCAAAACAGTACTTCATTGGCTGTAAAGCGCTTTGAGACATCCGGTGGTCGTGAAAGGTGCTATATAAATCCAAGTCTTTGTCGTTTCAGTATAGTGGGGAATCCCTAGCGCGATTTGCTGTGATGTCAACGAGCTGTCTATCACTTTGCAGAATTCTCAGAGACGGGGAAGCAGGAAATGAGAACCTGCTTTTATCCTGACTTTTAAAAAAAAAATTTTAGAGAGCAAAGCAAAGATTGCGGCTCTCATATGGGAATGATGTAAAACCTGAAATATCGTGAAGAAACTTAAACGTTTCTAAAAAGAAAATTGTAATTTTTTTATCATGACGGAGAAATTTGGCACTCCACAAAATCAAAAATTTGTATTTCAGGGCCAGGACGTTTTGTTTATCAGACAATACACTGTTAAAACCCCGTTACACTTAATCCAACAAGGCTGAACATTTAATGGGGTGTTTAACAGCGATTTTTGCTTCACTGATTACCGGCTGTTGGTAGGTGGGAGGGGGGGGAGCACAGCGCAGTCAGTGTCGGAGCAGTGAATAACTAGCCGCAACTTCAGGATTTCCGCATTTTGATGCGCATGCGATACATCCTGAAGTTGCCGTCAATTTCAACGGGGTAATGCTGTCAGTTCGCCGTTATTACCGTCCGCACATTCCGGACCAACGCATCTCAACTCCACACACACAAAGCAAATCTGCATCTCACTGAAGTGACATTTTCATTACCAAAACAACGATCTTATTGACCAAGTGAAAAATGACAAGTTGGGACAACACTCGGGCAAGATTGAAATAGAAACAGAAACAGGTTCCATCTCTAATTTTTTTCCAGGTCTGAAACGTGAACTCTTTTTTTTCTCTCCACTGATACTGCCCGACCTGCTGAATATTTCCAGCATTTTGTGTTTTTATTTCAGATTTCCAGCATCTGGGGTATTTTGCTTTTGCACTCGGGTAAGGCTGAGGTTCAAGGATCTGTAGCATGGATTACTGCCACAAACTATTAAATAATTCAATTCCAACATTTTAATCACCTCGATTTGATCAAATTGTTCAACCTATCTGCTCAGAATGTATCCTTTTAAGCCCCTGTATCATTCTGGTGAATCTGCACTCCAAGGTCAAAGATCCTCTCGGAATGAGTGATCACAGTATGGTTGAATTTGTAATACAGATTGAGGGTGAGGAAGTAGTGTCTCAAACGAGCGTACTATGCTTAAACAAAGGGGACTACAGTGGGATGAGGGCAGAGTTGGCTAAAGTAGACTGGAAACACAGACTAAACGGTGGCACAATTGAGGAACAGTGGAGGACTTTTAAGGAGCTCTTTCATAGTGCTCAACAAAAATATATTCCAGTGAAAAAGAAGGGCGGTAAGAGAAGGGATAACCAGCCGTGGATAACCAAGGAAATAAAGGAGAGTTTCAAATTAAAAACCAATGCGTATAAGGTGGCCAAGGTTAGTGGGAAACTAGAAGATTGGGAACATTTTAAACAACAGCAAAGAATGACTAAGAAAGCAATAAAGAAAGGAAAGATAGATTACGAAGGTAAACTTGCGCAAAACATAAAAACAGATAGTAAAAGCTTTTGCAGATATATAAAACGGAAGAGTGTGACTAAAGTAAATGTTGGTCCCTTAGAAGATGAGAAGGGGGATTTAATAATGGGAAATGTGGAAATGGCTGAGACCTTAAACAATTATTTTGCTTCAGTCTTCACAGTGGAAGACACAAAAACCATGCCAAAAATTGCTGGTCACGGGAATGTGGGAAAGGAGGACCTTGAGACAATCACTATCACTAGGGACGTAGTGTTGGACAGGCTAATGGGACTCAAGGTAGACAAGTCCCCTGGTCCTGATGAAATGCATCACAGGGTATTAAAAGAGATGGCGGAAGTTATAGCAGATGCATTCGTTATAATCTACCAAAATTCTCTGGACTCTGGGGCGGTACCAGTGGATTGGAAAGCAGCTAATGTAACGCCTCTGTTTAAAAAAGGGGGCAGACAAAAGGCAGGTAACTATAGGCCGGTTAGTTTAACATCTGTAGTGGGGAAAATGCTTGAAACTATCATTAAGGAAGAAATAACGGGACATCTAGATAGGAATAGTGCAATCAAGCAGATGCAGCATGGATTCATGAAGGGGAAATCATGTTTAACTAATTTACTGGAATTCTTTTGAGGATATAACGAACATGGTGGATAGAGGTGTACCGATGGATGTGGTGTATTTAGATTTCCAAAAGGCATTCGATAAGGTGCCACACAAAAGGTTACTGCAGAAGATAAAGGTACGTGGAGTCAGAGGAAATGTATTAGCATGGATAGAGAATTGGCTGGCTAACAGAAAGCAGAGAGTCGGGATAAATGGGTCCTTTTCGGGTTGGAGATTGGTGGTTAGTGGTGTGCCACAGGGATCGGTGCTGGGACCACAACTGTTTACAATATACATAGATGACCTGGAAGAGGGGACAGAGTATAGTGTAGCAAAATTTGCAGATGACACAAAGATTAGTGGGAAAGCGGGAAAGCGGGTTGTGTGGAGGACACAGAGAGGCTGCAAAGAGATTTAGATAGGTTAAGCGAATGGGCTAAGGTTTGGCAGATGGAATACAATGTCGGAAAGTGTGAGGTCATCCACTATGGGAAAAAAACAGTAAAAGGGAATATTATTTGAATGGGGAGAAATTACAACATGCTGCGGTGCAGAGGAACCTGGGTGTCCTTGTGCATGAAACTCTTTTGAGTTAACCTGCAAAAACATAAAACATTAAAACCATGCCACCCGACCTGGGTGACACAGCAGACATTTTCAAGGAAAGCCTACTGCACCTGGTATTCCCAGGCAGTCTCCCATCCAAGTACTAACCAGGCCTGACTCTGCTTAGCTTCCGAGATCAGACCAGATCAGGCGTTTTCAGACTAGTGTGGCCGTAGCCTCCTTGTGCATGAATTCCAAAAAGATAGTTTGCAGGTGCAGCAGGTAATCAGGAAGGCGAATGGAATGTTGGCCTTCATTGCGAGAGGGATGGAGTACAAAAGCAGGGAGGTCCTGCTGCAACTGTACAGGGTATTGGTGAGGCCGCACCTGGAGTACTGCGTGCAGTTTTGGTCACCTTACTTAAGGAAAGTTATACCAGCTTTGGAGTGGGTACAGAGATGATTCACTCGGCTGATTCCGGAGATGAGGGGGTTACCTTATGATGATAGATTGAGTAGACTGGGTCTTTACTCGTTGAAGTTCAGAAGGATGAGGGGTGATCTTATAGAAACATTTAAAATAATGAAAGGGATAGACAAGATAGAGGCAGAGAGGTTGTTTCCACTGGTCGGGGAGACTAGAACTAGGGGGCACAGCCTCAAAATACGAGGGAGCCAATTTAAAACCGAGTTGAGAAGTAAATTCTTCTCCCAGAGGGTTGTGAATCTGTGGAATTCTCTGCCCAAGGAAGCAGTTGAGGCTAGCTCATTGAATGTATTCAAGTCACAGATAGATAGATTTTAACAAATAAGGGAATTAAGGGTTATGGGGAGCGGGCGGGTAAGTGGAGCTGAGTCCACGGCCAGATCAGCCATGATCTTGTTGAATGGCGGAGCAGGCTCGAGGGGCTAGATGGCCTAAGCCTGTTCCTAATTCTTATGTTCTTATTCTTCCTGAGGGTCGGTGACCACAGATAGAGTGCCCCAGATGTGGTCTGACCAAGCGCTGTACCACTGAAGCATCACTTTCTCCCCTCTGTATTAGCCAGGGCTCAGTAGGCAGCACCCTTGCCTCTCAGTCAAAGGTTGTATGTTCAAGTCCCACCCCAGAGACTTAAGCACATAATTCTAGGCTGACAATCCCAATGCAGTGCTGAGGGAGTGCCGTCTTTCGGATGAGACGTTAAACCCCGTCTGCTCCTCGAAGATGGTTGTAAAAGATCCCATGGCACTATTTCGAAGAAGAGCAGGGGAGTTATCCCCGATGTCCTGGTCAATATTTATTCCTCAGTTAACATGACAAAAAAAACTGATTCTCTGGTCATTATCATATTGCTGTTTGTGGGAGCTTGCTGTGCGCAAATTGGCTGCCACGTTTCCCACATTACAACAGTGACTACACTCCAAAAGTACTCCATTTACTGTAAAACGCTTTGAGACGTCCGGTGGCCGTGAAAGGCGCTACATAAATGCAAGTCTTTCTTTATTACCTCTGCTCCCTCTACTGCTGGGTAACTGTGACTGGCCAAAATATATACAAGCTTTTACTCGTAGCTCGAGCTGATTATTTCAAGGGGGCTGGAATACAGAAAGTAAGGCCATTTTTCCAATTAATTTTTGACGGAAGAATAAATTCTCTGATCAAGGCGAGGATGTCAGTGCCAGGGAACTGCACCGATTCCAACACCTACACCCTGAAGGTGGGGTACACCACAGGACTGAACTCCCTCTGCTCTGTCCCATAATGTATCCAGCTCCAAACACATGACGCATGCCTCACTGAGGTGACATTTCCATTTCCCAAGAAAAAAAGATTGCATTTATATAGCGCCTTTCACGACCACCGAACGTCTCAAAGACGGCACCTATGACAGTGCAGCACTCCCTTAGCACTGCATTGGGAGTCTCAGCCTAGAATTATGTGCTTAAGTCCCTGGAGTGGGACTTGAACCCACAACCTTCTGACTCAGAAGCAAGGGTGCCGCCCACTGAGCCAGGGCTGACCGCTGTTGCCAAAGTGAAAAATGACAAGTTCAGACCAAGATTCTGGGCGTTTAACATTGTGCATTGCTGTGGTGGAGTCTGTTCAACCTTATGTTAGAGAAAAGACTTTGATCTCTTTGTTCCAGGCTGGATCGAGACCCAGAGCCAGTGGAGAAAGGAGAGTGCAATATACCACACTGTGCCTGAAAATAACTCACTTCAGTCTGTCAATGATATCCACACGAGGGTAAATAACCAGCAGCTCAGACTGGCTGGCGTATGCAAACCTCACCGCGCAAAAAAGGGGAAACACTCACTGGATTCCGGGTTGCAATCTCACACAGCTTCTGGTCTTCCTCTTGCAGTTTGGATTGAAGCCAGAAGAATCTGAATTCTGTCTGTTTTTAAATAAAAGTAAAAAAATAATTAATATATTCTCCAAATGATCGGTTACAAACCCATTAAAGGTCTTGCATTTATATAGCACCCGGTCACATCCTCAGGACATTCCAAAGCGCATTCACTTAATTTGTCGGCAATTTGGACAAGTAAAGGTCCCCCGAACAAATGAGCAGCTCATGGTTTTTAGTAATATTGGCTGAGGGTTCGATGTCAGCCAGGACACTGGGAGAACTCCCCTGCTCTTCTTTTCATTGTGTCACGGGATCATTTGCATCCGCTTCAGCAGGCAGATGGAGCCTCAGTTTAACGGTGCCTCCAACTCCCTCAGTCCTACACTGAAGTGTCAATCTGCATCAGCTGCTCTAGTCTGCACTGGAGCTTGAAGCCATGGCCTTCTGACTCAGAGGCCAGACTCGCCATCAACTGAGACGAGTTGACCTTTAATGTCAAAATTTTCGAGCATGTTTGTCAACAGTCCCGGTTTTGTTTTTCATTTTAACCGATTCAAGGCTATTTGCATTGTATGGAGCTTGCTAAATAACATAAGAATTAGGATCAGGAGTAGGCCATTCGGCCCCTCGAGCCTGCTCCGCCATTCAATGAGATCATGGCTGGTCTTCGACCTCAACTCTACTGTCTTGCACTATCCCCAGATTCCTTTAATATCCAAAAATCTATCGATCTCTGCCCTGAATATGCTCAAAGACTGAGACTCCACAGCCCTCTGGGGTAGAGAATTCCAAAGATTCACCACCCTCTGAGTGAAGAAGTTTCTCTTCATCTCCGTCCTAAGTGGCCAACCCCTTATTAGAATATCTTAAGGATACCTCCCATGTTCTGAGTTACAATAAATGGAGAGAGAGGGAGAGGGAGAGGGGGAGAAAGAGAGCGGTAAAGGTAAAGAGAGAAAGAGAGAAAGAGAGAGAGAGAGAAAGAGAGAAAGAGAGAAAGAGAGAAAGAGAGAAAGAGAGAAAGAGAGAAAGAGAGAGAGAGAGAGAGAGAGAGAGAGAGGCACTTTAAACTCACTGCCTCCATACAGACCTGACAATCATAGACTGGGTGACCTCTCCAACACATCACATCCAAGACAAAGAATGTTCTGTCCACTTCGCTGTAAATGCAGTCCAATATGGTGTAATCTGGAGAAGGGAGGTCGAAGAGTTAGCAATAATTAGGGTAATAAAATCCAGAAAGACATTAATCAAAAGCTCGATGACCGGCCTCTCAAATCAATGACATCACACCCAGGATGTGCATGGGGCCCAAGCTAACGAAAACTAACCAATCGGGGCCCTTGGGAGTTTATTTTTCTGACTTGAGTGTAACATTTGTTTCCAGAGTGCGTGGCGATATATGGGCAACGGAAGTGGAGCAGTTACTGAGCCAGACAGCCCAAGGGAATGACGGGTGAAGGGAGCTGGGCAAGAAAGAAAAAAAAAGGAGAAAACTTGCATCACTGCCTCAGGGCTTTACAGTGTACTTTTAAAGTGTAGCCACTGTTGTAATGTGGGAAATACTGCAGTCAATTTGAGCACAGCAAGCTCCCACAAACCGCAACGCGAGAGTTACCAGATAATGTGTTTATTTTAGTGATGTCGATAGCAGGATAAATATTGGCCAGGACATGGTGCCGTGGGATCTTTTACATCCAGCTGAGAGGGCAGATGGCTCGGTTTAATGTCTCGGCCGAATGACGGCACCTGCGACAGTGCAGCGCTCCCTCAGTAATGCACCCTGCATTAATGGCTGCTTCTTTCTGCTAAAGCTAACTCTGCTCCCAAACACCATCAGTCCCAGTAATAGAAACAAAACATGTGTGAAATTTAACATTTCTTTGTGGTTGGGGTTTTTAAAAAAATAGATGAGATTCCCTCTTTATAAACAGGCCCAGCCCGACAGTTCAGCATACAAATGCATTGAATGGTGTTATGATGCCTCCACAAGATCCTGCAAATCCTCTGGGAGGACAGACGCACCAACGTTAGCGTCCTCGACCAGGCCAACATCCCCAGCATCGAAGCACTGACCACACTTGGTCAGCTCCGCTGGGCGGGCCACATAGTTCGCATGCCTGACACGAGACTCCAAAGCAAGTGCTCTACTCACGGCAAACGAGCCAAAGGTGGGCAGAGGAAACGTTTCAAGGACACTCTCAAAGCCTCCATGATAAAGTGTAACATCCCCACTGACACCTGGGAGTCCTCGGCCAAAGACCGCCCTAAGTGGAGGAAGTGCATCTGTGAGGGCTCTGAGCACCTTGAATCTCGTCGCCGAGAGCATGCCGAAACCAAGCGCAGGCAGCGGAAGGAATGTGCGGCAAACCTGTCCCACCCACCCTTTCCTTCAACGACTATCTGTCCGACCTGTGACAGGGACTATGGCTCTCGTTCAGCCACCTAAGGACTCAGTTTTCGAGTGGAAGCAAGTCTTCCTCCATTCCGAGGAACTGCCTATGATAATGACAATGATGAGGTGTAACAGTGAGCCACACAGACCAAGGTCCGAGGCTTGGCCGCTGGTTCGTGCCGAGTTAGAGGCGGACACTGGAATTGGCCTCAATGCCCACAGGCGCCAGAGCAACAAAAAACAGATAACATTTGAGCCAATGTTCCTCCTCCCAGTCAGTATCCTCAACCCTTGCTGGAAGGGGGCAGTCACAGCGATTTGATACAGGCACAGTCACGATCACTTAGTTGTTTATTAGTGTCAGCCGGGGCTCAGTGGGCAGCACTCTTGCCTCCGAGGTCAGAAGGTTGTGGGTTCAAGTCCCACGCCAGAGACCTGAGCACAAAAATCTAGGCCGACACTCTCAGTGTAGTGTTGAGGGAGTGCTGCACTGTCGGAGGTGCCGTCTTTCGGATGTGACGTTTTACAGTTTGCCGTCTGCCCTCTCAAGTGGACGTAACAGATCCCATGGCACTATTTCGAAGAACAGCAGGGGAGTTCTCCCCGGTGTCCTGGCCAGAAACTGTGGTGGATGCAGAATCCATAAAACCTTTTAAATGGGAAGTGGATAAATATAATATAAAAGAAAAAATAAATTAAAAGGAATGGGCAGGGGTTAGGGGACTAAGTGTATAAGTGAGAGCCAGCCAGCATGATGGGCTGAATGGCCCTCTTCTGCGCTGTTAAATTCTATGATTACATGCCAGATTTTGACTCTCTCAGGCCTGAACCAGTATCTTACTGCTTGCCTCGAACAAGCTTATTAAACGTGATTGATTATTGAAATGCGCTTACCTTTACCGATAGCAGAGTTGTGCCGATTTCCACCAGGCAGGAGCGAGGGAAACCTGTTCACACAGAAGCCGCTCCGCGAGTAGGCTGCCGTGCTCCCCTGACCGAAGGAGATTGAACAGAAACCGTTAACGGGTCAATCCATCTCGCGGCTCTCTGTCCCATTATTCATGTTCTCACTCGTGTGTCCTTTCTTCTCTTTCTAATCCTCACCCCTCGTTACCACGCACCAATCTTCCACTAGCAGGGGGAAAGATGCCCTACTCCCAGGCCTCAACCAAAACCCCATTATCCTCCTCCAACGCAGTGATAGTAGCACTGGGTGACTCACCTTGGGCCCCACCTTCCCATTCAGCAAGTTCAGAGGGAGGCAAAGTCACAAGTGTAATAGACTGCTCCACCTAGTGGACTGCTGTGGTAATGCAACTACGGATGTAAAATAATAAAAGAATCACGTGACAAGGTCACATGATGTCAGTTTCTGTATTGGAACCATCTTGTGTAGTGTGTTTCTTAGTGATGTCGTAAGAATATATCACAATGAGGACCTGTTCTTCTCCACCCCCACTCCTTTTGTTTTAAGCAGTGCTCCCCCCGCCCTTTTACCCAACTTCATTCCTCCAAACCATCCAGATCCAGGCGACAGGGCGGCACCAGCAGGTACCTATTCTCAGATTTCTATCAAAGCAGCTCTGAACTCCACAGCGCCTGGTCTGCCCTCAAGGCTTCCATAATCAGCACCTGCGAAGAGACGCTCGGTCACTCGATCAGGAAACACCAAGACTGGTTCGACGAGAACGACCAAGAAATCCAGGAGCTAATAAGCCGCAAGCGCAAGGCATACTTGGACTGGAAATAGCAACACAACTCGAGAGCAAGAAAGCAGCTCTACAGACGTATGAAGGCCGAGGTCCAACAAAAAACTCGCGACCTAAAGAACAGATGATGGGTGGAGAAAGCGCAGGTGATCCAGCAACTAGCCGACAACCACGACATGCGAGGATTCTTCAGCGTAGTCAAGACCACATTCGGCCCAAGCACCCAAGGCCCTACCCCACTGCTGGCCAAGAACAGAGAGGTGCTCATCAAGGACAGAGAGGCAGTCAGTGCTTGCTAGAAGGAGCACTTCGAAGAGCTCCTCAACCAAGACTCTGTCTTCAACGCGAGTGTCCTCGACTTCATCCCACAGCATGCTACCCGCCACCACCTCAGCACAACCCCAGCCGTGTCCGAGGTAGAAAAGGCCATCAGTCAACTGAAAAACAAGGCACCAGGAACCCCTGCCAAAGCACTAAAACATGGCGGAGAAGCACTTTTGGCGCGAATACACAATCTCATTTCTCCCATCTTGAAGGAGGAGAGCTTGGCAGGTGATCTCAGAGACGTGGTAATCATGACCATCTTCAAGAGAGGCGACAAGTCCGATTGTGGTAACTACAGAGGAATTTCCGCTGTCTGCCACAGGGAAAGTCATCGCAAGAATCCTCCTCAATCGCCTTCTCCTTGTGATTGAAGATCTCCTCCAAGTCGCAATGTGGATTCCGCCCACTAAGGGGCGCAATGGACATGATCTTCACCACGCGGCAAACCCAAGAGAAATGCAGGGAACAGCACCAACCCCTGTACATGGCCGCCTTTGACCTCACTAAGGCCTTTGAAACGGTCAGCCGTGAGGGATTATGGAGCGTTCTCCTCTGTTTCGACTGCCCCCAAAAGTTTGTCACCATCCTTCGCCTGCTTCACGATGACATGCAAGCCGTGATCCCGACCAACAGATCCACCACAGACCCAATTCACGTTCGAACCGGGGTCAAGCAAGTCTGTGTCATCGCACCAACGCTCTTCTCGATCTTCCTTGCTGCAATGCTCCATCTCACTCTCAGTAAGCTCCCCGCAGGAGTGGAACCAATCTACAGAACAAACGGGAAACTGTTCAGACTCCGCTGCCTCCAGGCCAGATCCAAGGTCGCCCCATCCTCCGTCACTGAATTACAGTATGCAGACAATGCTTGCATCTGGGCTCACTCAGAGGCCGAACTCCAAGCCATACTCAACACCTTCACCGAAGCATACGAGCGCATGGGCCTTACACTAAACATTGGGAAAACAAAGGTCCTCTACCAACCTGCCCCCGTCACACAGCACTGCTCCCAGAGTATCAAACTCCTTGGGCAACGTGGACCATTTTCCATACCTTGGGAGCCTACTGTCAACAAAGGCAGACGTCGAATACAAAGTGCAATACCACCTTCAGCCAGAGCAGCCTTCGGTCGCCTGAAGACCAGGACCTCAAACCTGGCACCAAGCTCATGATCTACAGAGCAGTCGTGAGACCCACCCTCCTCTACGCCTCAGTGACATGGACTATGTACAGCAGGCACCTCAAAGCACCGGAGAAGTACCACCAACGCTGACTCCGCAAGATCCATTGACAGGATAGGCGCACCAACGTCCGCGTTCTCGCTCAGGCCAACATCCCCATCATCAAAGCATTGACCACGCTCAATCAACTCGTTGGGTGGACCACGCCATCCGCATGCCCGATACGAGACTCCCAAAACAAGCGCTCCACTCAGAGCTCCAACACGGCAAGCGAGGCCCAGGTGGGGAGAGGAAACGCTTCAAGGACCACTTGATCAAACAAATGGTGATGAAAGTCGGAGAAGCTGGTAGAAGAACGGGATTTCTCAAGCAAATTTTGCCCCATTTGTCACCTAATTCAGTGTTCCTGAAAGCTTACATCCCCGACACCTGGGAGTCTCTGGCCCAAGACCGCACAAGGTGGAGGAAGAGCATCCGGGAGGGCGCTGAACGCCTCGAGTCTCTTCGCCGGGAGCTGAAACCAAGCGTCGACAGCGGAAGGAGCGCGGCAACCTAGGCTCCCCACCCAACTGTTCCTTCAACCACCATCTGCCCCACCTGTGACAGAGACTGTAGATCCCACATTGGTCTCATCAGCCACATGAGAACTCATTTTTAGTGTGGAAGCAAGTCATCCTGCCTAAGAGATGGGAGCATGTCAACGCTGGCCCAGGGGTTTAAGTGCATAATTGTAAGTGTTTGGTTGACTTTCCCCCCCCCAAAATATATCCTAGTATGTATCGATGTATCTTTTTGTAGTTCTCATTTACAATACTTTTGCACTTTAGCTCCCAGCTCAGTAACCCCATCGCTTGCCCCAGTCGTTCCCAAATTTTTATGACATTAATTACTTTCCAAAATTCTTTAATACCATCAGGATACCAACCTCACCCTAACTGGCCTGTCTTTTGCATGCTGCCTCCTAGGCCAGCATACACAGTTCTCCCAACTTCCGCACCTGGGCCATTTCCTATGCTGCTCTTTTTCGGACTCCCAAAATCCAAACCACCCCCAGCTCTGTCCAATATTGCAGTGTGTGCCAGCAAAGCTGCTCAGTGTTGGAGCGAATACCACCCGCCTGTCGCTTCCACAGTTTCACATTCGCGTATTGTTGCAGATGTAAATACTGCACCGCTATCTTGCATAAGAACATAAGAATTAGGAACAGGAGTAGGCCATCTCGCCCCTCGAGCCTGCTCCGCCATTCAACAAGATCATGGCTGAACTGGCCGTGGACTCAGCTCCACTTGCCCGCCCGCTCCCCATAACCCTTAATTCCCTTATTGGTTAAAAATCTATCTATCTGTGATTTGAATACATTCAATGAGCAAGCCTCAACTGCTTCCTTGGGCAGAGAATTCCACAGATTCACAACCCTCTGGGAGAAGAAATTCCTTCTCAACTCGGTTTTAAATTGGCTCCCCCGTATTTTGAGGTTGTGCCCCCTAGTTCTAGTCTCCCTGACCAGTGGAAACAACCTCTCTGCCTCGAAGGGTCTGGTGCTGCCCATAAGGGTCGCATGCAGTGCGAGTTCACGCCCGGGAGCAGCAGCGAGGGTCGACCAGTCCCGCAGGGCCGGGTGGGGGGTTTAGGATGTTTAGCACTTACTTTGGAGGCTACGATGAGCGTGCGCTTGCCAACGGGACAGACCACCAGGAGCCACTCTTCAACCAGGTCGCTTGGCACATCTACCAGCCACTCGGAGAGCATCAACTGCAAGAGAGAGAAAGAGAGAGACAGGCTTAGCCAATTACAGGCCGCTTCTTTGTAAGGTGGGGGGCACAATTCCATAGCGTCCTCTAAATATCCCATAAAAAGTTGTTTAACGCAATTTGAATGTGAAAAGTAACATTTCTTGGAGGCAGGAGAAAGAAAAGACAGACAATGGCAAAGAGAAGGTGGTGAGTGAATTCATTTGATTTTTATATAATTGTGAGGGGGTTATGACGGGGTAGATGCTGAGAGGATGTTTCCCCTCGTGGGGGAATCTAGAACTAGGGGGCATAGTTTCAGAATCAGGGGTCACCCATTTAAAACGGAGATGAGGAGGAATTTCTTCTCTCAGAGGGTCGTGAATCTTTGGAATTCTCTGCCCCAGAGAGCTGTGGAGGCTGGGTCACTGAATATATTTAAGGTGGAGATAGACAGATTTTTGAACGATAAGGGAGTCAAGGGTTATGGGGGGCGGGCGGGGAAGTGGAGCGGAGGCCAGGATCAGATCAGCCAAGATCTTATTGAATGGCGGAGCAGGCTCAAGGGGCCGTATGGCCTACTCCTATTGCTTACGTTATGTGATTAAATTGAAAACGAGAGATAAGGAATTCAATGGGCTGAGAGCCACTCAAGAATCAAACCTTTAGGAATGGGGAGAGAGCAAGAGTTCTGACTAAGGGTCATCGACCTGAAACGTTAACTCGGTTTCTCTCTCCACAGATGCTGCCTGACCCGCTGAGTATTTCCAGCATTGTCTGTATTTATTCAAGAGTTCTTGAGGATTTGTTCCAGGAGAAACCCAATTCTGGGATCAGTGTCCTGAATGCACGCTCTCACCCGCTGGAGAAGTCCCAATATGTAAAGATTTTATAAAGTTACTTCTGGTAACTATTTTATTTTCAGGCCTCCTCTGTGGTGCTCTGTACATCCTTTACTTCACCAGCTAAATAACAAAGCAGACTTGGTCTTTCTCTTCAGGTCAATCACTGCAAGTGCCTCTCCCACCCAGGAATTCCAACTTTATTTTCCAGTGTGTCAGCCATGGCTCAGTGGGTAGCACTCTGGCCTCAGAGCCAGAAGATTGTGATTGTGGGTTCTCGCCAGAGACTTCAGCACAAAAAAAAAATCTAGGCTGACACTCCAGTGCAGTGCTGAGGGAGTGCTGCACTGTCGGAGGTGCCATCTTTCGGATGAGACATTAAACCGAGGCCCCATCTGCTCTCAGGTGGATGTAAAAGATCCCACGGCACTATTTCGAACAGGAGCACGGGAGTTATCCCCGGTGTCCTGGTCAATATTTATCTATCAACCAACATCACAAACAGATGATCGGGTCATTATCACATTGCTGTTTGTGGGAGCTTGCTGTGCGCAAATTGGCTGCCGCGTTTCCCACATTGCAACAGTGACTGTACTTGGTTGTGAAAGGTGTTATATAAATACAAGTTCTTTCTTTCATCAGGCTGAAGAGGGGCACAACTTTGTAGCCAGAACTTCCCATCTGCCGAGTGCCCAATCTCAGCCCCTCCACTGCAGGGAGGCACCAAGCAGAGGCCAGCTGTTTGCCCCATGGCAAGAAAAATATACGGCGCCGAGAATCGTCCCGTGTGCCGTCCAGCAGCTCGTTTCAGATCGGAACCGGGATCGCCTGCTCACAGATGGGGATCTCAGAATAAGGGCTCGGCCGTTTAGGACTGAGAGGAGGAGAGACTTCTTCACTCAGAGGGTGGTGAATCTTTGGAATTCTCTGCCCCAGAGAGCTGTGGAGGCTGGGTCATTGAATATATTTAAGGCGGAAATGGACAGATTTTTTGAACGATAAGCGAGTGAAGGGTTATGGGGAGCGGGCGGGGAAGTGGAGCCGAGTCCATGATCAGATCAGCCAAGATCTTATTGAATGGCAGAGCAGGCTCGAGGGGCCGAATGGCCG
Source organism: Pristiophorus japonicus (assembly GCF_044704955.1). Taxonomy (NCBI): domain Eukaryota; kingdom Metazoa; phylum Chordata; class Chondrichthyes; family Pristiophoridae; genus Pristiophorus; species Pristiophorus japonicus. The sequence continues at coordinate 83,015,808 of NC_091997.1, forward strand.
ACTCCTGCTCCTATTTCTTATGTTCTTGTGTTAAAATAACCGAGCAAAATACAACAGCTTGAGGCGAGGCCGTCAGCGGTTTGTGAATCCTCCGTGCTCTCAGCCACTCAACAATGGATGCATTGGACTCCAGGCTCAGTTGAGGTGAATCTGTTACCAGTCACAGACGCCCCACACACGAGCAATGAAAGCCTGGGATTCACGAGCCGAAGGTGTCAATGACTCGGGAGCAGTAGGTTGAAGGTTCCTTTCCTGCACAACAATGTAATTTGTGCCAAATACTGGAACAGGGGGCAGGAAAAGGTTCAACTGGTGACCTTCCTCTCCTGCATCATTTACTGTCAATGTTTTCTGTTCATGTTTCAACATCTTCCCATTTCCCCAAATACTGCCAGCTTTACAGAAAGGGCTATAACTGCACAGCATCATATATTTAGCAACATACATTGGTGACAATCTCGGTGCGTTTAAGTGGCTGCATTGGTGCACAATGCAAGGCAATGGTATTCCTGATTTGGCCACGAGTGTGCAACTGTCCCAGAGTGAAACTCCATCATCATAGGCAGTTCCTCGAAATCGAGGAAGACTTGCTTCCACTCTAAAAGTGAGTTCTCAGGCGACTGAACAGTCCAATACGGGAACCACAATCTCTGTCACAGGTGGGACAGACAGTGGTTGAAGGAAAGGGTGGGACTGGTTTGCCGCACGCTCCTTCCGCTGTCTGCACTTGTTTTCTGCATGCTCTCGGCGACGAGACTCGAGGTGCTCAGCGCCCTCCCGGATGCACTTCCTCCACTTAGGGCGGTCTTTGGCCAGGGATTCCCAGGTGTCAGTGGGGATGTTGCACTTTATTAGGGAGGCTTTGAGAGTGTCCCTGTAACGTTGCCTCTGCCCACCTGGGGCTCGCTTGTCGTGTAAGAGTTCCGAGTAGAGCGCTTGCTTTGGGAGTCTTGTGTCATCAGTGCTTTGATGCTGGGGATGTTGGCCTGATCAAGATCGCTAATGTTGGTGCGTCTGTCCTCCCAGGGGAGTTGCAGGATCAGTACAAGCAGACAGGCAACACACACAACACAGCAACCTCATCTATCGACCGCACCTCCCAATCCCGCCACCCTGAACAACCTGATCGTGGGAAATTAAGCTCAGTATTTCTCTCTGGGCTCCACAGGAAGTCTTGCTACAACTGTACATGGCCTTGGTGAGATCACACCTGGAGTACTGTGCGCAGTTTTGGTCTCCTGATCTAAGGAAGGATATACTTGCCTTGGAGGCGGTGCAACAAAGGTTCACTGGATTGATTCCTGGGGTGAGAGGGCTGTCTTATGATGAGAGATTGTGTAGAATGGGCCGATACTCTCTGGAGTTTAGTAGAATGAGAAACATACAAGATTCTGAGGGGGATTGACAGGGTAGATGCTGAGAGGTTGTTTCTCCGGGTTGGAGTTTCTAGAACCAGGGAGCACAGTCTCAGGATAAGGGGTCGGCCATTTAAGACAGAGATGAGGAGGAATTTCTTCACTCAGAGGGTTGTAAATTCTTGGAATTCTCTGCCCCAGAGGGCTGTGGATGTGGAGCCTCTGAATATATTCAAGGCCGAGATCGATAAGATTTTTGGAGTCGAGGGGAATCAAGGAATATGGGGATTGGGCGGGAAAGTGGAGTTGAGGTCGATGATCAGCCATGATCGTATTGAATGGCGGAGCAGGCTCGAGGGACCATAGGGCCTACTCCAGATGCTCTTATGAACGCCAACGCTTGGAGCGGCCTGTGACACAACCCCCTCTACAGGTACACACTTTACTTCAATGGTTTGCACGAGGGCACGTCCACGTCTTAACAACTCCAGAGTGCAAAGAGAAAAAAAAGAGAAAAAGTGTGCGATTTACAGAGATTACACAAGTGCCAGCAATCCACTTGGGACCGGGACCGTAATTTAGAAAACAAACACCGGATCATTGGCCTCAATGTCACGCGATACCGCTGCGCGATCGTGGTACGCGTTATGCTGGTGCCGCCGGGTTTCTACGTGATCATTGAGATCTGGGTGGACTAAGGAGAGCCTGGTTTTGAGTGCTCTCTTCATTAACAATTCTGCAGGGGGAGCCCCGGTGAGCGATGGGGGCGCGTCCGGTAGCTGAGCAGGACCCGAGATCATCGGGTCTGCAAGGAGCCGTCCGTTACGCATTTCAAGCTCTGCTTGATGGATTGGACTGCCCATTCTGCTTGGCCATTGGATGCGGGCTTAAATGGGGAAGACCTGACATGCTTAATGCCATTGCGGGTCATGAACCCGTTGAATTCCGAGCTGGTGAAATATGGTCCATTGTCACTGACAAGGTCGTCGGGCAGACCATGGGTGGCGAACATGGCCCTGAGGCTTTCAATGGTGGCATTATTACACATTCAATCCATTTAGAATAAGCGTCCACTGCTACTCGAAACATCTTCCCTAGAAAAGGGCCAGCAAAATCTACATGGACCCTGGACCATGGTTTGGAGGGCCATGACCTCAGGCCTCCCTGGGTGCATTGCTCAGTGCATGCCAGTTCATTGGATATATTCAAGAGGGAGTTAGATATGGCCCTTATGGCTAAAGGGATCAAGAGTTATGGAGAGAAAGCAGGAAAGGGGTACTGAGGTGAATGATCAGCCATGATCTTATTGAATGGTGGTGCAGGCTCGAAGGGCTGAATGGCCTACTCCTGCACCTATTTTCTATGTTTCTATGTTTCTAATCTCATGGGGACAGCATTAAACATAAATAGCTCACCTATAAATCAGGCTTCGATGTACATTAGGATTTACTGTGCGTACACAATATGGGCAAGTGTGAAAAACAGTGCTCATACACTCACTCTCTATGCGGTATATGCTCGACCGGGGGGAGAAGGAATATACCTAGTGTATTTCCCGTGTACACCGACTATCAGTTTTATTCCTGTCCTGGTCTATTAAGCAGGGACTGGAAGCAGGTTTATGGACCAGTAAACTTTGTTCAAGGCTGACACCTAGTGGCAAGGCTGGTGATTACCGAAGGGCAGTTAGCCTCTGACCTAACTCGCTGCAGTGAGCGTTCTAACCATTTCAAGTCCTTCTCCTTCTTCCATGCTGCCGCTGTGCCACACCTTGAAGAATGTTGAGCAAATTCTGGTCACAAAATCAGTTTACTGTACAAACGGATCTGCGACCCCTGTGCAAATGTGGATGAATCAAATATCCATTTTGTACAGACGATTCCATACTGGACATCATCATCATAAGGCGGTCCCTCGAACGAGGATGACTTGTTTACACACGAGTTCACAGATGTTTCGATGAAGGACCCGATGTTCCAGTCCTGAACTCCAATTGAAGGGTGGAAGATGCCTGTGCGTGGATTTTTTTAACGTGTGGTGACTGTTGCACATCAGCCACCACACGGGCTTGACAGAGCTAGGCCTTTATCCAGTGGCAAGGGTTAACCAGGACGACTGGAGACCTGCTCTGCTGCATGGACCTAGTGCGCTCACATATCGCAGTGTAGGCTGGTCCGTGCTGCCCCTGGGCCCTCGCCTCTTCTGGGCCCCGTACCCTCATTCACCGCTCCTCCGCCACGATCTCTCGCCGCTCCTTCGACACAAACATTCACCGAACCGCCGCCACAATCACCCACCAAATCTCAGCCATAATCCCTCATCGCTCCTCTGCCCCGATCACTCATTGCAAGTCCGCCACGGTTTATGTACTGCCACCCGCTAACGCAACAGGTTTCCCTCCGAATCTTACAGACATCATGTACAGGTGCAATGACCTTTTCAGGCGTATTTGCTCAAAACCCAAGAATTTTTTTTTAAGTTGCCATTTGTTCTGATCAAGGAAAATCCACCAAATGAGAGAGACCGGTGAAAGTTCTGCCATAAACTCATTTTTTAAGTCAGAAACATGTGTCTGCATTTCGTTATTGGTTCTTCTGCCCCTCCTCCCCCCACAATTCAGACAATTCTTCAGATACAATCTCCACCTCTCCTACCGGTATCCGTTGTCCAGTAGATTATTCATAAGGATTCAAGTGCTGTAAAGGGCTTTGAGGACGTGAAAGGCGCTATATAAATTAATTTTTTTTATATCCCCCCCAAATAAAGGGGAGAGGGCTTTTAATTTAAGTGACGTTTGAAAATAATTCATTTTGCTATTCCAGCACGCGAGTAGGGGATGGGGAACGGCACGAGTGAATGAACATCCCATCACTTTCTGGGGTTATCTGCCTATCTTTTCGGTCTGTCTAGTTTGTTTTGCCATCAAAAAAGGTACAGAGCGCAAAGCCTGTGCGATTCAGACAGGACTACACCGCCATCTGCAGCAGGGGAGCAGTACTACTGGAACCAAAATGCCACTTGTGTGTGTGTGTGTGTGTGTTTGGCACACCTGAACAAAAGCTTCAATCCACAGAAACAAAAAAGCAGATCTGAAGGCAAATATGGCACCTTCTAGAAAGCAACGACAGGCCCCACTATTGTCTAGGAGGGATGAGCATTCAACAAAAATCAAATCATAAGAACATAAGAAATAGGAGCAGGAGTAGGCCATACAGCCCCTCGAGCCTGCTCTGCCATTCAATAAGATCATGGCTGATCCGATCATGGACTCAGGTCCACTTCCCTGCCAGCTCCCCATAACCCCTCATCAGTTAAGAAACTGTCTGTCTCTATCTTAAATTTATTCAATGTCTCAGCTTCCACAGCTCTCTGAGGCAGCGAATTCCACAGATCCACAACCCTCAGATTCCTCCTCAGCTCAGTTTTAAATGGGCAGCCCCTTATTCTAAGATCATGCCCTCTAGTTCTAGTCTCCCCCATCAGTGGAAACATCCTTTCTGCGTCCACCTTGTCAAGCCCCCTCATAATCTTATACGTTTCGATAAGATCACCTCTCATTCTTCTGAATTCCAATGAGTAGAGAGAGGCCCAACATACTCAACCTTTCCTCATAAGTCAACCCCCTCATCTCCGGAATCAATTCTCGTACACTAAAAGAAATTGTTCTTTTGAGACACCAGGACAAAAAGTGCAACCAAAAATCAAATCAAGATAGCAGTACAGGATATCCTGGCCACTCACAGAAAGAAACGATTAAAAAGTGGCATGATTGAGAGCAAAGTGTGCAGCATTTTATATAGATTACCAAGTGATTTAATGATTTAGTCTATATATTTTATTAGTGTCAGCCGTGGCTCAGTGGGCAGCACTCTCGCCTCAGAGTCAGAAGGTTGTGGGTTCAAGTCCCACTCCAGGGACTTGAGCATATAAATCTAGGCTGACACTCCAGTGCAGTGCTGAGGGAGTGCTGCACTGTCGGAGGTGCTGTCTTTCAGATGAGACGTTAAACCGAGGCGCCGTCTGCTCTCAGATTTGCGTAAAAGATCCCATAGCACTAGTTCGAAGAGGAGCAGGGGAGTTATCCCCGGTGTCCTGGCCAATATTTATTCCTCAATTAACATAACAAAAACAAATGATCTGGGTCATTATCACATTGCTGTTTGTGGGAGCTTGCTGTGCGCAAGTTGGCTGCCACGTTTCCCACATTACAACAGTGACTACACTCCAAAAGTACTTCATTGGCTGTAAAGTGCTTTGCGACATCCGGTGGTCGTGAAAGGCGCTTTATAAATGCAAGTCTGTCTTTCTATTACAGTGGAATCTGATTATAGCGATGAATTGTGACAAATCCCCAAATGCGGACTATAATTGAAAGCTCACAGATTGAGAAGTGGGCAATCCACAATGACCTGTGGGGCTGCTCACAGACCAAAGGGGTGTCTCTGCGCAGGGCTTTAGGACGTGCTGATGAGCAGGGTTGTTTTAACGGTGAACAGCACTGACCAACAATTTAAACAGCCCAACGGTACACCGTGCAGGAAGGAAAGAACTTGCATTTATATAGCGCCTCGCTCATGGCCACAGGACGTCCCAAAGTGCTTTACAGCCAATGAAGTACTTTTGGAGTGTTGCAATGTAGGAATGACGACCCATATCCACAGCATTTTGGGGCGGGGGAAGGAGGGGGGGGGAAAGAGAGAGAGTTCCAGATTCCCACTACCCTTTGTGCAAAGAAGTGCTTCCTGATATCAATCCTGACAGCCTGGCTCTAATTTTAAGGTTGTGTCCCCTTGTTCTGGACTCCCCAGCACTCGAGGAAATAGTCTCTCTCTCTATAACCCGTATTAGCTCCTTTAATCATCCTAAACAGCTCAATCAGGTCAGCCCTTCAGCTTCTATATTCAAGAGAATACAAGGCTAGTCTGTGCAACCTGTCCTCGGAACTTAACCCCTTTTAGCCCCAGTATCATTTATTGCAAATCCAAACCGTCCAGTTAATACCCCACCCCACTATGGAATCAGCCTTTCCCGGTTTACGATGTCAAATCTTCTGCACGATTCCAAGTATTTCTCTCTCCCCGACAAGCCTCGTACCCGGACAGTTACTGCTTGATTTTGCATGTCATTCGTGATGATTTAACCCACTTGGGGTACTTTCATCGTGAACTGAGTCCTCGAGCTCTTGTACCCGTTTCAGATGCTCCCAGTTTATTATCCCGTGCACTTGGGGTAGATTAATGCATGGGCCTTCGGCAAGTAGCTGCAAGAGGCTGACCCTCATTCCCATTCCCGATCTTCCTTCCCTACGCTCCTAAAGAAACAGTGTGTGGCTGGGCTTTGGTAGCGTGGGGCATTAGCTCTGGTCATTTTGTCAGGCTATTTGACTGTGCTAGGCATCACAACCCATGTGCACTTCGAGTAAAGGTTGATGTGTAGGGATTAGGACAGGGATAGAAAAATTTGCATTTATATAGCGCCTTTCATGGCCATCGGATGTCTCAAAGCGCTTTACAGCCAATGAAGTACTTTTAGAGTGTAGTCACTGTTGTAATGTGGGAAACACAGCAGCCAATTTGCGCACAGCAAGCTCCCACACACAGCAATGTGATGACCCAGATAATCTGCTTTAGTGGTGTTGAGTGAGGGACAAATATTGGCCCAGGACACCGGGGAGAACTCTGCTGCTTGTCTTCGAAATAGTGGGCATGGGATCTTTTACATCCACCGAGAGGGCAGAGGGGACCTCCGTTTAACATCTTATCCGAAAGACGACACCTCCGACAGTGCGGCACTCCCTCAGCACTGCACTGGGAGTGTCAGCCTAGATTTATGTGCTCGAGTCCCTGGAGTGGGACTTGAACCCACAACACTCTGACTCCGAGGCGAGGGTGCTGCCCACTGAGCCACAGCTGACACTGCCTGATTTTCCTACATGAGCGGTGGGAATACGACTGCTGCCTGCTCGGGTCCACATGCTCATCGCTCGGCTGGAAACTGCGCCCTTTCCTTGGTGAACACACTTGAGGAGCGACTCTGGGAACATCCTCTCACCTGGTTTGCGTAACGTTTGGGCAACTTCTTCTTTGCCAGCTCGACCTCCATTTCGTCGTGCTCCTCCTTCCTCTCGGACTCATCCCCGCTGTCCTCTCCCCCTGTCCAGTCATCTTCAGCTAGACGCCTTGCGTGGTTAACGTAATCCAAGCGCCGCCTTCGATCCAAAAACAGAATAAAGCAGGGGTGAAGTCGACACAGCGCCACAGTCAAGTACTACACCAAACCGAAAGAACCTGCATATATCTCGGGCTCCCCACGACCACCAGACGTCCCAAAGCGCCAATGAAGTACTTTCAGAGCATAGTCACTGTTGTAATGTGGGAAACGCAGCAGCCAATTTGCGCACAGCAAGCTCCCACAAACAGCAATGTGATAACAACCAGATAATCGGTTTTTGTTAAGTTGATTGAGGGATAAATATTGGCCAGGACACCAGGGATAACTCCCCTGCTCTTCTTCCAAATAGTGCCATGGGATCTTTCGCAGATGGGGCCTCGGTTTAACATCTCACGCGAAAGACGGCACCTCCGACAGTGCAGCACTCCCTCAGTACTTCATTTAAAATAACACAGAATCTTAATGAAGGGGACATGCCTGAAATATTAGTCTGTCTTTTCTCTTGACAGAAGCTAGCCAATCTCACAAAAACAGATTATCTGGTCATTATCGCATTGCTGCTTGTGGGAGCTTGCTGTGCGCAAATTAACTGCCACGTTTCCTGCATTACAACGGCGACTACACTTCAAAACGTACTTCATTGGCTGTAAAGCACTTTGGGATGTTCAGAGGTGAAAGGCGCTATATAAATGCAAGTCTTCCTTTCTTCTTTGCGAAGGGCAGCACCAAATACAACTCCTGCCATGAGAAAAACAACAGGAAGCAGCAGTTAATGGGGCCGTGCCCTCGGAGACCAATGGAGATATCTTATTTCAAATGGATGCATTTCCGAGAGATCCCACTTATTCACCAGAACGGGGTGGAAAGGGGAGGGGAGAGGGTGCCAGGACTTGACCGATCAAGTAAACAATCTCACATCGATCCGGATGTTCCAAGTAATGTGCCTGTGGGGATTCAATCCACCGCCGCCGCCCCCCCCGCCCCCGTGTTCCTCTCTTCCCAACGGTAAGATCAGCTGGGACAGCTGATCAGCCAACGGAAAGCTGCCCATTTAGCCTGTAACTACAGACCGGACAAAACTGGCCCCTTGATGCAGACCATAGCGCCATCCCCACCCACCTACAGAGGGACCTGGGTGTCCTTGTTCACCAATCACTGAAAGTTAACCTGCAGCTACACCAAACAATTAAGAAAGCAAATGGTGTGTTAGCCTTTATTACAAGAGAATTTGTGTACAAGAGTAAAGATGTCTTATTGCAATTATATCGGTCCCTGGTGAGACCGCACCTGGAGTATTGTGTACAGATTTTGGTCTCCTTATCGAAAGAAGGATATACTTGCGATTGAGGGAGTGCAACGAAGGTTCACCAGACTGATTTCTGGGATGGGGGTTGTCCAATGAGGAGAGATTGTGTAGACTAGGCCGATATTCTCTAGAGTTTGGAAGCAGGGAGAAGGTTTCCCCCGGGCTGGGGAGTCCAGAACCAGGGGTCACAGTCTCAGAATAAGGGGTCGGCCATTTAGGACTGAGATGAGGAGAAACTTCTTCACTCAGAGGGTGCTGAATCTCTGGAATTCTCTGCTCCAGAGGGCTGTGGATACTCAGTGGTCGAGTATATTCAAGACAGAGATTGATTGATTTTTGGATATGAAGGGAATTGAGGGATGTGAGGACAGTGCAGGAAAGTGGAGTTGAGGTAGAAGATCAGCCATGATCTTATTGAATGGTGGAGCAGGCTCAAGGGGCCGAATGGCCTATCCCTGGCTCCTAATTTTGACATTCTTACAGAGAGAGCACTAAAGGCTGGAATCAGTCCTGCACAGCGGCTAACTTTACCAGTCGAGACTCTGCCCGTTTAAATCTATTCCTGAGCCAGTGCGTGGAGCACGTTGAAAGCATAGAAACATAGAAAATAGGTGCAGGAGTAGGCCATTCGGCCCTTCGAACCTGCACCACCATTCAATGAGTTCATGTCTGAACATGCAACTTCAGTACCTCATGCCTGTTAATTTAACTTTCAGCGTGTATTCTCTTCTTCAGCACAGAAGGCTGGCTGGCTCTCTGTCCAACAGTGCATCCATTCAATCAATTAATGAGACCCCAGATACATAGTGATGGAGCATTTTCCCTCACGTCAACATGACCAGGAGCAGCAACCAGAGCTTGTTATGCAGCAACCACACAATGTAACTACATCAACACAAGCACGCGTAGAAGATCCCGTTAATCGGAGATCACGAATCGTGACTTTCTTTGCTCTCACAGTTACACGACTGGTAGAAGCACACACTTTCGAACAGGAGAATAACAGATTTGTAAAACAACACCATCTTGTATTTATATAGCGCCTTTTAACGTAGTAAAACATCCCAAAGCATTTCACAAGAGCATTATCAAACAGAATTTGATACTGAGCCACACAAGGAGAAATTAGGGCAGGTGACCAAAATCTTGTTCAAAGAGGTAGGTTTTAAGGAGCATCTTAAAGGAGGAAAGAGAGGCGGAGAGGTTTAGGGAGGGAGTTCCAGAGCTTGGGTCCCAGGCAACAGAAGGCACGGCCACTGATGGTTGAGCGATTATAATCAGGGATGTTCAAGAGGGCAGAATTAGAGGAGCGCAGGGTGGGGGGGGGGGGGTTGGAGGAGATTACAGAGTTAATCTGTAATTAATAATACAACGCAAGAGAGCAGACTATTTGCTCCTGACCCTCCACCAGTTACAGGCTGAAACTGGCCATGGGGAGCGGGGCAAAATTCAATGTTGAAACACGAGTCCCTGCCAGTTCGTGCGTTCGGACGTACAATGTGACCCACCACCCACGTGTTATTTTTGGCTCCCTCACCAACACATGTCTTGCACATTTGCCTGCGCCAACATCAATCGGCAGTGACAGATCAGGCCACACCTGGACCACTGCGTGCAATTTTGGTTTCCATATTTACGAAAGGATATACTTGCTTTGGAGGCAGTTCAGAGAAGGTTCACTCGGTTGATTCCGGAGATGAGGGAGTTGACTTATGAGGAAAGGTTGAGTAGGTTGGGCTTCTACTCATTGGAATTCAGAAGAATGAGAGGTGATCTTATCGAAACGTATAAAATTGAGGGGGCTGGACGCAGAGAGGATGTTTCCACTGATAGGGGAGACTAGAACTAGAGGGCATGATCTTAGAATAAGGGGCCGCCCATTTAAAAACTGAGATGAGGAGGAATTTCTTCTCTCAGAGGGTTGTAAATCTGTGGAATTTACTGCCTCAGAGAGCTGTGGAAGTTGGGTCATTGAATAATTTTAAGACAGAAATAGACAGTTTCTTAACCAATAAGGGAATAAAGGGAGCGGGCGGGGAAGTGGACCTGAGTCCATGATCGGATCAGCCATGATCTTATTGAATGGCGGAGCAGGCTCGAGGGGCTGTATGGCCTACTCCTGCTCCTGCTCCTATTTCTTATGTTCTTACGTGTTCTTATCAGTTTTCACGGGCGGGGACCTGGTGGGAAGAGCTGATGCATCTTGGCGAGCAAACTCTCAAAACTCTCCACCATTTGCAGCCATGTCGTTTCTTCGCTTCATTCCGACGACTTACGATTTTTGGGTTTCCAGAAGCTTCCTCCTGCGCTCCGCCTGCTCCTGTGTGTTGGATTTGAGTTTGTACTGGGCGAGACGTGGGTGTGGAGCTGCAGTGCTGTTCAGGTCCTGAGACACCGCAAAGCTGGAGAACAACACCCGGCTCAATTCGTCCATAATGATCACTGCAATCAAAATAAATCCCAGGGCATTATCTCGAAGAAAGTTCTCCCCAGTGTCCTGGGACAATATTTGTCCCTCAAATCAACAGAACAAAAACAGATTATCTGGTCATTTATCTCATTGCTGTTTGCAGAACCTTGCAGAGCGCAAATTGGCTGCCGCATTTCCTACTTTACAACAGTGACTATGTACATTGAAACATATAAAATTCTTACAGGGCTTGACAGGGTAGATGCAGGGAGGATGTTTCCTCTGGCTGGGGAGTCTAGAACCAGGGGTCAGAGTCTCAGAATAAGGGGCTGCCCATTTAAAACTAAGATGAGGAGGAATTTCTTCTCTCAGAGGCTTGTAAATCTGTGGAATTCTCTGCTCCAGAGAGCTGTGGAGGCTGGGACATTGAATATATTTAAGGCAGAGATAGACAGATTTTTGACCGATAAGGGAATAAGGGGTTTCAGGGGAGCAGGCAGGGAAGTGGACCTGCGTCCATGATCGGATCAGCCATGATCTTATTAAATGACCTACTCCTGCTCCTAATTCTTATGACTACACTTCAAAGAAAAGTCCTTCACTGTCTATAAAGCGCTTTGGTACGTCAAGTGGCCACGAAAGGCGCTATATAAATGCAATCCGTTGGGCGGGCCACAACTGTCCGCATGCCAGACATGAGACTCCCTAAGCAAGCGCTCTACTCGGAGATCCAACACGGCAAGCGAGTCCCAGGTGGGCAGAGGAAACGTTTCAAGGACCCTTAAAGCCTCCCTGATAAAGTGCAACATCCCCACTGACACCTGGGAGTCCCTGGCATAAGGCCGCCCTAAGTGGAGGAAGAGCATCCAGGAGGGCGCTGAGCACCTCGAGTCTCGTCACCGAGAGCATGCAGAAACCAAGCGCAGGCAGCGGAAGGAGCGTGCAGCAAACCTGTCCCACCCACCCTTTCCTTCAACCACTGTCTGTCCCACCTGTGACAGAGACTGTAATTCCAATCATCATCATCATCATAGGCAGCCCAGTGAATAAAGCAAGCAAGACTTGTATTTATCATCATCATAGGCAGTCCCTCAGAATCGAGGAAGACTTGCTTCCACTCTTAAAATGAGTCCTTAGGTGGCTGAACATTCCAATACGAGAGCCACAGTCTCTGTCACAGGTCGGACAGATAGTCGTTGAGGGAAGGGGTGGGTGGGACTGGTTTGCTGCACGCTCCTTCCACTGTCTGCACTTGTTTTCTGCACGCTCTCTGCGACGAGACTCGAGGTGCTCAGCGTCCTCCCGGATGCACTTCCTCCACTTAGGGCGGTCTTTGGTCAGGGACTCCCAGGCGTCAGTGGGGCTGTTGCACTTTATCAGGAAGGCTTTGAGGGTGTCCTTGTAACGTTTCCTCTGCCCACCTTTGGCTCGCTTGCCGTGAAGGAGTTCCGAGCATGGGACTGTTCAGCCACCTGAGAACTCACTTTTTTCGAGCAAGTCTTCCTCGATTCCGAGGGACTGCCTGTGGCAATTATAAATACAAGTCTTGCTTGCTTTATTCACTGGGCAATGCTAGCAGTGAGTTTAATGCGAGCTAACGAGGAGTGAGGCCAATTGCAAACAAATGCTTCCTGTGGAATTCCCGACCGCAGAGAGTTGTTGATGCCAGTTCGTTGGATATATTCAAGAGGGAGTTAGATGTGGCCCTTACGGCTAAAGGGATCAAGGGGTATGGAGAGAAAGCAGGAAAGGGATACTGAGGTGAATGATCAGCCATGATCTTATTGAATGGTGGTGCAGGCTCGAAGGGCCGAATGGCCTACTCCTGCACCTATTTTCTATGTAAACCCATTTGGACAAAAAGACTATTTTTGTGTCTGTGAGTTACATCACATTTTTTTCAAGCCCCCTTAATTCAGCGAATTCCACCTGAAATGGAAATAACCTCGATAAAAAACCGAGCAGTTTTGCTGAAAGTGGTTGAAATGCAGGGTGAGTGTCCCAGGGCCCGAGTTACAGAGCTGTTGTGAGGGGCCGGAGGGTCCCAGGATAAAATGCCTCCACTCACCTCACACACTGCCTGCTCCCAGTGATACTGCGGATGGCCAACCACCAGCTCTCCCCCTCTCTCCGCTCCACACTCACAGCAACGGGCCAACCACCGGCTTTCCCTGCACAAATCAAAACTCAGCTCATTTGAACTTTTTTTAAAATAAAAGAACAGGCACATGTCACTAAAGCGCAAATTGCAATTGCTGTGGGGAGGCCAGAGGAGGGACTGGAGTGCATCATCACCCCTGACAACATTTGATTTAAGTTATGGCAAAAAGTCAATTGGTTTATTTGTCGGTTTTAGTGCCCTCCCCCTTTAATAAGAGGGCATTTGATTTATGGTTTTACAAAAATAGTTGTTGTAGGGAGGGAGGGGGGGAGAGAGGACAAGAAAAAAATAAATTATCTTTAAAGAAAAGGACTAAAAATAAACCAATTAAAGATGATCTGGTCATTATCACACTGCTGTTTGTGGCAGCTTGCTGTGCGCAAATTGGCTGCCGCATTTCCAACATTACAACAGTGACTACACTCCAAAAAGTACTTCATTGGCTGTAAAGTGCTTTGCGATGTCTGGTGGTCGTGAAAGGTGCAATATAAATCCAAGTCTTTCTTTCAAGTGATCAAGGCCAGTCCCCTAACCTCAGTGGTGGGAAAATTATTAGAAAAACTCCTGAGGGGCAAATCTTCATTTGGAAAGACATGGATTAATCAAGGACAGTCAGCATGGATTGGTTAAGGGAAGAAAATGTCTGACTAACTTGATTGAATTTTTCGAGGAGGTAACCAGGAGGGTCGATGAGAGTAATGCATATAATGTAGTGTATATGGATTTTAGCAAAGCTTTTGATACGGTCCCATATGGCAGACTGGTCAAGAAAGTAAAAGCCCATGGGATCCAGGGCAAAGTAGCAAGTTGGATCCAAAATTGGCTCAGAGGCAGGAAGCAAAGGGTAATGGTTGAGGGGTGTTTTTGTGACTGGAAGGCTGTATCCAGTGGGATTCCGCAGGGCTCAGTGCTAGATCCCTTGCTTTTTGTGGTATATATCAATGACTATTGGGGATATGATTAAGAAGTTTGCAGATGACACTAAAATAGGTTGTGTGGTTGACAATGAAGAAGAAAGCTGCGGATTGCAGGAAGATATCAATGTACTGGTCAGGTGGGCGGAACAGTGGCAAATGGAATTCAATCCGGATAAGTGTGAGGTAATGCATTTGGGGAGATCTAACAATGCAAGGGAATACACATTAAATGGTACGACACTGAAAAGTGTAGAGGAACAAAGGGACCTTGGAGTGTAGGTCCACAGATACCTAAAGGTAGCAGGCCAGGTAAATAAGGTGATTAAGACATATGGAATACTTGCCTTTATTAGTCGAGGCCTGGAGTACAAGAGCAAGGAGGTTATGCTTAAACTGTATAAAACACTGGTTAGGCCACAGCTGGAGTATTGTGCGCAGTTCTGGTCACCACATTACAGGAAAGATGTGATTGCACTAGAAAGAGTGCAGAGGAGATTTACGAGGTTGTTGCCTGGACCTGGAGAATTTTGGCTATGAGAAAAGATTGGATAGGCTGGGGTAGTTTTCTTTGGAACAGAGAAGGCTGAGGGGAGACCTTATTGAGGTGTATAAAATTATGAGGGGCCTAGATAGAGTGGATAGGAAGGACCAGTTTCCCTTGGCAAGGGTTCAACAACTAGGGGGCATAGATTTAAAGTAATTGCGGGAGGTTTAGAGGAGATATGAGGGGAAATTTCTTCATCCAGAGGGTGGTTCGAGTCTGTAACTCACTGTCTGAAAGGGTGGTAGAGGCAGAAACCCTCACCACATTTAAAAGATACTTGGATGTGCACGTAAAGTGCCGTAACCTACAGGGCTACTGACCAAGAGCTGGAAAGTGGGATTAGGCTGGATAGCTATTGGTCGGCCGGCATGGACACGATGGGCCGAAATGGCCTCCTTCCATGTTGTAAACTTCTATGATTCTAGGACCTATTTCCCTTAGCAGAGGGTTCAACAATCAGGGGGCATAGATTTAAAGTAATTTGTCGAAGGTTTAGAGGGGAATTGAGGTGAAATTCTTTCACCCAGAGGGTGGTGGGGGTCTGGAACTCACTGCCTGAAAGGGTGGTAGAGGCAGAAACTCTCACCACATTTAAAAAGTATCTGGATATGCACTTGAAGTGCTGTAACCTACAAGGCTAGGCCAGCACGGACACGATGGGCCGAAATGGCCTCCTTCCATGCTGTAAATTTATATAATTCTATAAGCGCTGCACATTGAAAATTGGAATGTGTCCTCGCCCTCTGTCTAACTCCCAACTTCCCACAATCTAGAATCAAATTGGAAACTTTGGTCAAAAACAGTGTTGGGTAGTCAGGGTGCAGTCAGGCATGTTAATGAAAGAGCTTGCATTTGTATAGTGCCTTTAACGACCTCAGGACATCACAAAGTGCTTCACAGCTAATGAATTGTTTTGAAGGTAGAGTCACTGTTGTACCACAGGGAAATTTGGTTCCAGTAGAATCACGAAAGCATTTTTCGTCCATTTTTTTAATTCCACGTTTTTTCTTTGAGAGAAGTTGACACAGGTGCCAGTCACACGCGTGTGAGACCCAGACAGTAAATGCAGCAGAGGCAATTCGACAGCAGAGGGCATCACATTGCAGTCTGTTCTCACCTTCTGTCCACATTTTCACAATTTCTAGTGCCGCTTTCACTGGATGGCAACTAAAGATAGAAAGCCGGTCCTGTGGTGCTGAGCTCAGTTGTAGAACCCCAAATATTACCCTCACTGAGATCAGATAACTAACTCAGTACAAACCAGCAGTTGGACCTATTGCTACTTACATGGCTTTTGGGGATGCCGTTTTTGCAGATTGTTAAGGTAAGAGATTAATTTAGGTGTGCATTAATGCTTTATACTCATTTAAATCAGGTGTACCAGGAATACGTTTTTTTTGGACTCATTCTCGGGATATAGGTGTCACTGGCAAGGGCAGCATTTATTGTGCATCTCTTGTTGCCTTTGAGAAGGAGGTGGTGGGTCTTCTTGAACCGCTGTAGTCTGTGTGATGATGGTGCTCCCACAGTACAGAGACTGTTCAAAGACTGAGCCTCCACAACCCTCTAAGGTTTTGACTCATCGACAATGAAGGAACGGTGGCATATAGCCAAGTCAGGATGGAGATGATGGTGTTTCTGTATACCTGCTGCCCTTGTCCTGACAGTGTGTGGTAGAGGTCACAGGATTGGTAGCTGCTATTGAAGAATATGAATTCAGACGCACACTATGCAATCATCAGTGAACAGCCTCATCTGACCTTATGATGGATGGAAGGTCATTGATGAAGTAATGGACACTGCCCTGAGGAATTCCTGCAGCGATATCCTGGGGCTGAGATGACTGGCCTCTAATAACCACAACCAACTTCCTATGTGCCAAGTATGATTCCAGATCGTGAAGAGTTTTCCCCCAATCCCAATTTGACTAGGTATCCTTGGTGCCACACTTGGTCAAATGTTGCCTTGATGTCAAGGGCAGTCACTCTCACCTCACCTCTGGAATTCAGCTCTGATGTCCATGTTTAGACACAGGCTGTAATGAGGTCTGGAGCGGAGTGGGCCTGGTGGAACCCAAACTGAGCAACAATGAACAGGTTATTGGTGAGTAAGTGCTGCTTGATAGCACTGTCGACAGCAACTTCCATCACTTTGCTGATGATTGAGAGTAGACTGATGGAGCGGTAATTGGCCAGGTTGGATTGGTCCTACTTTTTGTGGCGTGGACATACCCGGGTAATTTTCGACATGGTCGGGTAGTTGGCAGTGTTGTAGCTACAATGAAACATCTTAGCTAGAGGCACAGCTCATTCTGGAGCACAGATCTTCTGAACTACAGCCAGAATGTTGTCGGGACCTGTAGCCTTGACTGTGTCAAATGCACTCAGCCATTTCTTAATATAGAAACATAGAAACATAGAAAATAGGTGCAGGAGTAGGCCATTCGGCCCTTCTAGCCTGCACCGCCATTCAATAAGTTCATGGCTGAAATTGCAACTTCAGTACCCCATTCCTGCTTTCTCACCATACCCTTTGATCCCCCTAGTAGTAAGGACGTCATCTAACTCCTTTTTGAATATATTTAGTGAATTGGCCTCAACAACTTTCTGTGGTAGAGAATTCCACAGGTTCACCACTCTCTGGGTGAAGAAATTCCTCCTCATCTCGGTCCTAAATGGATTACCCCTTGTCCTTAGACTGTGACCCCTGGTTCTGGACTTCCCCAACATTGGGAACATTCTTCCTGCATCTAACCTGTCTAACCCCGTCAGAATTTTAAACGTTTCTAAGAGGTCCCCTCTCATTCTTCTGAACTCCAGTGAATACAAGCCCAGTTGATCCAGTCTTTCTTGATAGGTCAGTCCCGCCATCCCGGGAATCAGTCTGGTGAACCTTCGCTGCACTCCCTCAACAGCAAGAATGTCCTTCCTCAGGTTAGGAGACCAAAACTGTACACAATACTCCAGGTGTGGCCTCACCAAGGCCCTGTACAACTGTAGCAACACCTCCCTGCACCTGTACTCAAATCCCCTCGCTATGAAGGCCAACATGCCATTTGCTTTCTTAACCGCCTGTTGTACCTGCATGCCAACCTTCAATGACTGATGTACCATGACACCCAGGTCTCTTTGCACCTCCCCTTTTCCTAATCTGTCACCATTCAGATAATAGTCTGTCTCTCTGTTTTTACCACCAAAGTGGATAACCTCACATTTATCCACATTATACTTCATCTGCCATACATTTGCCCACTCACCTAACCTATCCAAGTCGCTCTGCAGCCTCATAGCATCCTCCTCGCAGCTCACACTGCCACCCAACTTAGTGTCATCCGCAAATTTGGAGATACTACATTTAATCCCCTCGTCGAAATCATTAATGTACAGTGTAAACAGCTGGGGCCCCAGCACAGAACCTTGCGGTACCCCACTAGTCATTGCCTGCCATTCTGAAAAGTCCCCATTTACTCCTACTCTTTGCTTCCTGTCTGACAACTAGTTCTCAATCCATGTCAGCACACTACCCCCAATCCCATGTGCTTTAACTTTGCACATTAATCTCTTGTGTGGGACCTTGTCGAAAGCCTTCTGAAAGTCCAAATATACGACATCAACTGGTTCTCCCTTGTCCACTCTACTGGAAACATCCTCAAAAAATTCTAGAAGATTTGTCAAGCATGATTTCCCTTTCCCATGCTGACTTGGACCTATCATATCACCTCTTTCCAAATGCACTACTATGACATCCTTAATAATTGATTCCATCATCTTACCCACTACCGATGTCAGGCTGACCGGTCTATAATTCCCTGTTATCTCTCTCCCTCCTTTTTTAAAAAGTGGGGTTACATTGGCTACCCTCCACTCCATAGGAACTGATCCAGAGTCAATGGAATGTTGGAAAATGACTGTCAATGCATCCACTATGTCCAAGGCCACCTCCTTAAGTACTCTGGGATGCAGTCCATCAGGCCCTGGGGATTTATCGACCTTCAATCCCATCAATTTCCCCAACACAATTTCCCGACTAATAAGGATTTCCCTCAGTTCCTCCTCCTTACTAGACCCTCCGACCCCTTTTATATCCGGAAGGTTGTTTGTGTCCTCCTTAGTGAATACCGAACCAAAGTACTTGTTCAATTGGTCCGCCATTTCTTTGTTCCCCGTTATGACTTCCCCTGATTCTGACTGCAGGGGACCTACGTTTGTCTTTACTAACCTTTTTCTCTTTACATATCTGTAGAAATTTTTGCAATCCGTCTTAATGTTCCCTGCAAGCTTCTTCTCGTACTCCATTTTCCCTGCCCTAATCAAACCCTTTGTCCTCCTCTGCTGAGTTCTAAATTTCTCCCAGTCCCCGGGTTCGCTGCTATTTCTGGCCAATTTGTATGCCACTTCCTTGGCTTTAATACTATCCCTGATTTCCCTTGATAGCCATGGTTGAGCCACCTTCCCTTTCTTATTTTTACGCCAGACAGGAATGTACAAT
Source organism: Pristiophorus japonicus (assembly GCF_044704955.1). NCBI lineage: Eukaryota > Metazoa > Chordata > Chondrichthyes > Pristiophoridae > Pristiophorus > Pristiophorus japonicus. Next base: position 83,035,160 of record NC_091997.1, read on the forward strand.
TGTTGTAGTTCATCCATGCGGTCTCTAAATGTCTGCCATTGCCCATCCACAGTCAATCCCCTAAGTATCATTCGCCAATCTATCCTAGCCAATTCACGCCTCATACCTTCAAAGTTACCCTTCTTTAAGTTCTGGACCATGGTCTCTGAATTAATTGTTTCATTCTCCATCCTAATGCAGAATTCCACCATATTATGGTCACTCTTCCCCAAGGGGCCTCGCACAACGAGATTGCTAATTAATCCTCTCTCATTACACAACACACAGTCTAAGATGGCCTCCCCCCTAGTTGGTTCCTCGACATATTGGTCTAGAAAACCACCCCTTATGCACTCCAGGAAATCCTCCTCCACCGTATTGCTTCCAGTTTGGCTAGCCCAATCTATGTGCATATTAAAGTCACCCATTATAACTGCTGCACCTTTATTGCATGCACTCCTAATTTCCTGTTTGATGCCCTCCCCAACATCACTACTACTGTTTGGAGGTCTGTACACAACTCCCACTAACGTTTTTTGCCCTTTGGTGTTCTGCAGCTCTACCCATATAGATTCCACATCATCCAAGCTAATGTCCTTCCGAACTATTGCCTTAATTTCCTCCTTAACCAGCAATGCTACCCCACCTCCTTTTCCTTTTATTCTATCTTTCCTGAATGTTGAATACCCCTGGATGTTGAGTTCCCAGTCCTGATCATCCTGGAGCCACGTCTCAGTAATCCCAATCATATCATATTTGTTAACATCTATTTGCAGTTAATTCATCCACCTTATTGTGGATACTCCTTGCATTAAGACACAAAGCCTTCAGGCTTGTTTTTTTTAACATCCTTTGTCCTTGTAGAATTTTGCTGTACAATGGCCCTTTTTGTTCTTTGCCTTGGGTTTCTCTGCCCTCCACTTTTCCTCATCTCCTTTCTGTCTTTTGCTTTTGCCTCCTTTTTGTTTCCCTCTGTCTCCCTGCATTGGTTCCCATCCCCCTGCCATATTAGTTTAACTCCTCCCCAACAGCACTATCACATGGAGTGAACTGAACTAGCTGAAGACTGGCAACTGTGATGGTGAGGACCTCCGGGACAGACTGAGGAGGATGACGAATAGCTGAAGATGGTTGGAAATGCTTCAGCCTTATCTTTTGAACTCACAGTTGTAGATGGGGCAGTAGTTTACAAGGATAGAGGAGATCAAGAGTGTGCTTTTTGAGGGAAGTGATAGTAGATTTGACACGGAGGGGGAGAGGGGGCGAGGAACAGTACTGGAGAGGAAACCATTTACAATATCATCATCATAGGTGGTCCCTCAAAATGAGGATGACTTGCTTCCAAAAAAAAGGATGAGTTCACAGGTGTTTCGAAAGAACCTGAACTACATCCTCAAGGGTGGAAGATGCCTGTGCGTGGATTTTTTTTAAACGTGTGGTGATCGTAGCACTTAGCCACCACACAGGCTTGGTCCAGTGGCAAGAATTACCCAAGACAACTGGAGACCAGCTCTGTTGCACGGACCCAGTGCGCACATATTGCAGTGTGGGCTGGCCCGTGCTCCCCCTGGGCTTCTGGCCCCGAACTCACGCCTCCCCTGGGCCCCGATCACATCCCTCCAGTCTCTCACAGCACCTTTGCCCCGATCTCGTCGCTCCTGCTGCATCTGCCCACGCTCCAATCTCCCACCTCGACCTTGCTGACGTCACTCTTCGCTGCTGTTGCCCACATTGCTGCGTGGAGGCCCCTACCTGCGAGAGACAATCAGCAGCAGGTTAGGGCCATAAAAGGAGCGGCGAGCAGCGGCCATGGGTCAGCTCGCATGCGGGCCAGCGGTTTTGTGGGAGTGTTAAGAGAACACTATGAGCTGGCAGGTGGCGAGATAGAAGAGAAACGTGAACATCGGGCTTGGGATGCAGCAGAAAGATTATCTCAAACTTTGAGACAAAAAAAATCCAGGAGCTCCTCAGTTGTTAGTGAGGGTTGAGGAGGCAGGGGAGAGGAATTTAAGGCTGGTAGTGAAGAAAAGTGGGGGCTATCGTTGCATTACTGGAGTAGTGGGCAACATTGGCAAACAGTTGGACCAGATAGTTCTTGATGTGGTCCAGCCATATCTGGCGATGATCCCAGTGTACACCGTAAAAGCCTTCAAATTTGCATCACTTGGCCTCGTGAGAGCAAAGATGGAGGCCAGACCAAGGTGAATGGCCAGTGTGGGTTTTACTGAGGACATGGGCATCAAAGGTGAAGGTAATTAATCATTTGACAATTAATAAATGCAAATTCTTTGATTTGAAGACAAAAGTTTGAGGTGGGAAAAATAGACCAAACTAATATTTAGTGGCAGCTGAAGTGGGATATCATTTGTTAATCAAACAAGGTGTTTCAAATTTCAATTAAATTAGAAGAAAATAGCAGTTGCCGAGAGCACGCGGTCTCGAAGAGGAAATTAGAATGGATTCATCTGGCATCAGACACACCAGCTCTGACATGAAGCTGAAAGCAAGGGCAAGAGCCTTTCACGCCAGTGAGGTGTGCTTCAACCGAGGAGTCACAGCACCAGCAACAAGCACAAGGCAGAAACGTGCAGACACAAGCTGGAGGGAAAGCAGAATCTGCATATTGAGCCATATTGAGGATTAGTGATCAATGTGATGGTCTCCAGGAGATACAAGTGTGGTTTACCAGCACAGGATGGCACCCTTGGGATTCAGACCATGGAAAACAAAGACATTTTGCTCCTGAGGACAGTGCATAATTTTTGATGTCACTTTAGTTGAGGGACCAGACCGCTAGTAATGTGACCCCTGCACAGCCAGTTAATTCATCGCGCAGAATAAAGGAATTTGAAACCCCCGTATTTCTTTGCGTTGCGGTTGACACTAGCTGGTGGAATTACTTAGCTTGCCTCACGCTACACTTAGAAGCCAGTACAATCAAGACTTTTGTTTGAGTCAGCCTATACCTTGGTACAAAGTAACTTAAATCTAACATTCCAAATTTTAAGGATATTTGAATTAATAGCTAAATCATAAGTTGGTAAGTACAAACAGAAAGGTTGCTAACACCGTCCGATATTAAATACAATGCTTTACAAAATGGGTTGGGATGTTCGCATGTCAGACACGAGACTCCCAAAGCAAGTGCTCTACTCGGAACTCCTATACGGCACGTGAGCCCAAGGTGGGCAGAGGAAATGTTTCAAGGACACCCTCAAAGCCTCTATAAAATGCAACATCCCCACTGACACCTGGGAGTCGCTGGCCAAAGGCTGCCCGAAGTGGAGGAAGTGCATCCGGGAGGGCACTGAGCACCTCGAGTCTCGTCGCCGAGAGCATGCAGAAACCAAGCGCGGGCAGCGGAAGGAGCGTGCGGCAAACCAGTCCCACCCACCCTTTCCTTCAACCACTGTCTGTCCCACCTGTGACAGAGACTAATTCCTGTAATGGACTGTTCAGTCACCGAAGAACTCACTTTTGAAGTGAAAGCAAGTCTTTGATTTTGAGGGACTGCCGATGATATTACAAAATGCATGATCCTAAAGCTTTTGATTGCACCAAAATGTCCCACACTGAAGTATCAGCCATTCAAACAGGCTGTCCAGCTGACATCTCTCAAGTCAGATATTATACCCCAGATTAGAGGCAATTCAACCAGCATTAAATGCAGCAAGGTGGGTGGGATACAAGAATTGCTGCAGCGAAGAGCTCAGGTTCACAAACACTACGGAGATGAAATTATTAGGAGCCATGGCATATTTGTTGTTTTGGATTATGCAAAGATGCATTGCAATGATTGAATTTAGTCCAACTAGAACATGAGTCACCCTTAATGAGAAACAAACCAGCTTATCAATTGGTATCAAGCCTCATTTCACCAAGTCCCCCTTTTGAGAGATTGAAGTAATCATGTCAAAGGCGCCTATATACAGTGCAGGTCAGTACGTTTGCTACACTCCGTTACACACCACAGTAGCTAAAGGGACAAGTGCAGATGGCATTGCCAAACACTCAATTTTGGGAGTTTCTTCCCAGCATAACTATATTTCTCATGAATTGCGAGCATTAAATGACTCATGTGCATCAAGAATGTGACAAACTAAAGCTAAACACGGTTCCATGTAATCATTTTGGATTCTCGAGGAAGTGCTGTGGGTTCAGTATTTCTAGCCATCTGTGGGTTGGAGAGAAAGACTTGCATGCCTTTCATGACCACTAGACATATCAAAGCACTTTACAGCCAAGTGTAGTCACTATTGTAATGTGGGAAACAGCAGCAACTTTGTGCACAGCAAGCTCCCACAAACAGCAGTGATACATCTGTTTTTGTTATTTTGATTGAGGGATAATATTGGCCATACATTAGGGATAACTCCCCTGCTCTTTGAAATAGTACAATGGGATCTTTTACATCCACCCAAGCACGCAGACGGGGCCTTGGTTTAACATCTCATCCGAAAGACGGCACCTCCGACAGTGCAGCACTCCCTCAGCACTGCACTGGAGTGTCAGCCTAGGTCCCGAGAGCTCAAGAAATGTGAAAATGCTACATTGTAAAATGTGCAAATAATCTTGCAGCGCATGGATACACACCAGTACTTCAAAAAGGCAGGACAATTGATGATCTGGAGTGAACGTGGAATAACCTAGGAAACCCAAGAAAACAATACGAGTGGGTGCTGTGCAAAGTTTTACATTTATTATAAAAACAAAATTAAACTAAATCTGCAAAGATACATTAAGGCAACTAAAAAACCTCTGGTTATAGAGTCAGTGTCTCCAAGAAAGATTTTATCCCTTACCACAACACCACCCCCCATGGATAGAGGACAAAACAGATTTAATTAAACTTAAATGCAAATACATAGGAAGGTCTTATTTAGCTGAGGGGCCCATTGGCCCAGAACCAAAAGATTCAGCCAATAAGTTTTGAACTAGTTTCCATAATTATGGCTTTTAACTGGCATTTTATTAAATTTCTGTACAAGACAATGCTAACAAATCCATACTACATAGCAATAGACATATATACAAATATACACGTCGAGGAAGATCTGTTCAAGTACGAGACGTGGTCATAGGAGGAACATGGAGCTCAGTTCTCTTCACCTGATGCAACGTCTTCTGAGGAGTCTTCAGACAAACGACGTGCCCTGGGTGGAATAAATTGTAGTTAATGCATTGTTGAATTAGTTCCAAAGACATTCTGAAAACACCCAAATTTCATTTTGCACCCCGAGTTTTTTTTTGTTCTTGGGAAATGGGCATGTTGGTAAGGCTGCATTTATTGCCATTCCTACTTGCCCTTAGTTAATGTTGGGCCTTTTTTTTTTGAATCACTCAGTCCTTATGTGCGTTTCCACAACAGTGTTAGGTTCCCCCAGCACATTGTGTCCAGAGTGCTATGCATTTAAGAACCATTGCTGTGTTTGTCTGTTTGGAACTGAGCAACTTCAAGCATTGTAAGGAGTGTTAATTCAGTTCAACATTATCCTGTTAGATATGTTGCTGATCGGGGTGGGGGAAAAAAAAAAAATGAGTGGGGGGTGGGAGAAAGAGCCTCAACAATGGTGGTCCAGGTTGAATTTCCCTTATCCGGCACCCTCGGAGGGATATTGCCAGATATATTTGGGTGGACTGGGCCTTTAAGTGTTGTTGCTGGGGTACTGTGTGCACTGATTGGCTGGACCGCCAGTCAGTCAGCCAGCGTGCAGGGGGCCTCAGAGCCGACAGGCCCCAAAAGTCAGCCCAACCCCCCAGAGGGAGCGCTGTGGGGAGAAGTGGCTGGCCCGAGGACTGTGGCTACAGGAGTTCCAGCGGGGTGACGAGGAGGAGGAGGCAGCCGATTGAGGAGAAAGATTATACTGGCAAGTAGGATTTTGATGGTCGCGTTCTGCGTATGTGTCACCCGGGAATGGTCTCAGACAAGAAAGGTTCAACCTGTTTATGAAGGACAAAGAGATGGCTGGTACTTGTGACATGAAATCTGCTTGCACATCAACCTGCATATTAGTGTACTGCTGTAGGCTGACATGGGCTGCTTCAGCATTGGATGTGAATGGAGTTCACCAATCATCAAATTAAACCAACAACCCTAGCTTTATGAAACAGCTCAAGATGGTTAGTTTCAGGATATTTCTCTGAAGAACTCACCACACACAACTATGTTAATCTGCTATTCTCAAAGAAGGATCAGTATTTTTTTCCATTTCAGGACAGAAATGACACTTGGAGAGATAAAACAGAACAGAAAACAGTGCTGCCAACATGAAATTTGTAGCTCATTAAAATTTAAGACTGACCACATTTCCCACCATGAAAAAGTAATCCACAACAATGGTGGTACTGCCAGAACCAATAGATTCATCTCACTTTAGCAACACCAGGTGTTTTTAAAAGCTGGGTTACAATTGAGAGCCAATCTTTCCCATTTTAACAACATTATCCCAGTATGCATTTCAGAATGTTTGGCCAATTTAAGTCAATGTTAAAGAATAACTGACGCTAAAAAACCTAAAACAGATTCAAGTCGACAAGTCTGCAACAGTCCAAATAAATCTTATTCCAAGCTGCAATGGTATGCCCAATATATCAAACTTTCTCCCACAATGGTTAAGGAGTGTTTAGACAAGCCATAAAAGGTCCGTGGTTTAAGCCCTGCGATGTGAAGAGTTGGCCAATATCTGCCAGGGCTGCAGTAGGACTTTACCACCGACCACAGCAGCCTAGGGTAGAGATGGAAAAGAAAACAGTCATAGTAGCTGTAATTAATTGCTATCCAGTGCACATTTGTGAGCCAAGACAAGCACAGTCGACGCTTCTCTCCCCTGTGGAGCAGTCGCCTGACAACACTGCCCAGCATTCAACAGAAGAGTGGCCACTTGGGCCAAGAATTGGACGACATGTAGTATCCATAGAACCACACCACAAAGCTCCGAAGGCAAAGAATCAGTGCCTTTGAGGAAAGAGGGAACGCATTAAAACCTACCTCCTTGCTTTGCTTGTTCCAGCCTTGCTGCTATTGGGCTCATCGTCTGAGGGGACTGTGTTCTCCTTCTCAGGCTGTTTAGAAGGACCCCCAAAGAATTCCCCAATCCCTTTCTGCCACTTTGGTGTAGGTCTCGGACACACTGAGTTCCCACCAGCATATTTGTTTTCTGTTGAGCACGCAAAACAATGTCCCATCAAACGGAGCTGACAGTAAGCACTTCCTAGTTTACTGATGCTATAAAATGGTTGGAAAGTACTAAACAGATTATTGAAGTCATTAGATAAAGTTCACTAAGTCTTCCTCACTTAAATATTCAGCAGCAACCCCGAACCCCTGAGATAAGGAACAATTACATTTTAATCTGTGGGGCATCTTCTATACAAGACTCACTTGTCTCAAATTCAGTTGATGTACGAGCATGGTGCATCATTGGTGCACTCTCGCAAGTCTTTAAAAATGATATCAGACAATCACTGCTGGAAAGAACACTGTTTCCACATTGTGAATTTAGGGCAGAGTTAAGCCCAAATGGGAAATAATTTATGGCTATTGTAGACGACTGATTGCTTAACCTAACCATACAAAAAGCCCCTTCACGTATAACAATACTCCCCAAAAACCACAGCTCCCACTATTTGTTCAGGACCAGTTTGATTAAACTTGTCTTATGATTTAAGCCCTGACAATTGTTCAATGTAATTGCGATATTTTACTCAGGTAAATGTTGTAAATAAGGTGAATACATACCCTTTTTCCCAGGAGATGTTAGAGAAATGTTGGCTGTACTTGTACATCCAAGGGCCTTCCGTGGTGCCCTAGCAGCAACAGCTGTTGAGACAAACAGAATTGCTCGTGTGACTTTCCACGATTCGATATATGGGGCTCAATTTCCCCCAGTGATTTGCGCCTTTTTTTAAAAAAAAGCTCAGGCTGCTCTCTTTGACCCAAGTTAAAGCCAGTTTCCCCAATTAATTTGCACCTGTGTAACTCAGCTAGTTATGATTTACGAGGGAGAGGGGGCGGGAGGGGGGGGGGAAAGAGGGAGGGGGGGAGAAGAGGGAGGGGGGGAGAAGAGGGGGGGGGGGGGGAAGAGGGAGAGGGGGGGGCGCCTTTTTTTAAAAAAAAGCTCAGGCTGCTCTCTTTGACCCAAGTTAAAGCCAGTTTCCCCAATTAATTTGCACCTGTGTAACTCAGCTAGTTATGATTTACGAGGGAGAGGGGGCGGGGGAAGAGGGAGGGGGGGGGAGAAGAGGGAGGGGGGGGGAAGAGGGAGAGGGGGGGGCGCCTTTTTTTAAAAAAAAGCTCAGGCTGCTCTCTTTGAGCCAAGTTAAAGCCAGTTTCCCCAATTAATTTGCACCTGTGTAACTCAGCTAGTTATGATTTACGAGGGAGAGGGGGGGGGGAGAAGAGGGAGAGGGGGGGGGGAAGAAGAGGGAGAGGGGGGGGAGAGAAGGGATGGGGGGAGAAGAGGGAGAGGGGAGGGGGGGGGAGAAGAGGGAGATGGGGGGGAGGGGGGAGAAGAGGGAGAGGGGGGGAAGAGGGAGAGGGGGGGGAAGAGGAGGGGGAAGAGGGAGGGGAAGAGGGAGAGGGGGAGGGGAAGAGGGAGAGGGGGGGGAAGAGGGAGAGGGGGGGGGAAGAGGGAGAGGGGGGGAAGAGGAGAGGGGGGGGAAGAGGGAGAGGGGGGGGAAGAGGGAGAGGGGGGGGAAGAGGGAGAGGGGGGGGAAGAGGGAGAGGGGGGGAAGAGGGAGAGGGGGGGAAGAGGGAGAGGAGGGGGGGAAGAGGGAGAGGGGGGGGAAGAGGGAGAGGGGGGGGAAGAGGGAGAGGGGGGGGAAGAGGGAGAGGGGGGGGAAGAGGGAGAGGGGGGGGAAGAGGGAGAGGGGGGGGGAAGAGGGAGAGGGGGGGGGAAGAGGGAGAGGGGGGGGGGGAAGAGGGAGAGGGGGGGGGAAGAGGGAGAGGGGGGGGGAAGAGGGAGAGGGGGGGGAAGAGGGAGAGGGGGGGGGGAAGAGGGAGAGGGGGGGGGGAAGAGGGAGAGGGGGGGGGGAAGAGGGAG